>NC_039249.1:15830392-16133468 GCF_003368295.1 Carassius auratus
ATATGAAATCAAATAAATAAATAAATGTAGACTGGGAAGATCTTGCAGTAACAGTGTAATGTAAACACAGTTAAACACATTTTTTGGTCATTAAAATTAATTAAACGTTTTTCCTTAAATAATAAAAAAAAAACATTTAATAATAATTTAAATAAAATAAAATGTAATTATCTTGATTAAGTAATACAAAATATTTATTATCTGTTTTATTCATATTTTATAAATCTGGCTACTTATGGGTCAGCGCCCCCAATCTGACAGCCCCCAAAATCCACCTGTTTCTTCTGTTCTCTTATTCTTTATTAAAAAAAAACTTGAATCTACTTAAAACTTATCTAGTTAATATAATCTCTCTATCTCTTTCAAATTTTCCTTTCAAATTTATGATGACAGGGGTTGAAAGTTGTAATAATATTTAGTTTGTTTCATGGAAAAGCCTGTGATGAATGCATAGGAGAGTTCAGGCATTGAGATTCTGAGCATGATACTGGCACCAAACAGCTTTATATGGCCAAGGGCCATTCGCAAGGATGGAGAGGAATAATCGAGGGGAGCGAGCCGGGGAAGTGGAGAAGAGGATCTAAAGGACAAGGGCTTTATTTAAACAGGGATTTTTTTTTTTTTTTAATTTTTTTTTTGGTATTTAACATTCAAAAGAGAAAAACAACATCATCAACAGCGAACACAAAAATGAATATTGTTGATGTCAAAGTCCGGCTTCAATACATTTTTATGTGTAGCATTTTTCATCTGAAAGGTGTTTAAATCATGTCCAGCTCTTCAAGAACACCTTGGGCCCTCTAATGACTCCAGACATCTCGTTCTATCTCTTCCTCTCTCTTATTTTCCCCTCAGTGCCTCGGAGGCTGTGTTCTGGTTCCTGTAGTATTAAGGCATGCAGACTCCCATTACTAAATTGTATAGTGTCATTTCCACCAGGGCTTATGATTAGAGGAAAGAGGGTCTCCGTGCATCAGATAACATCAGGCAGGAGAGACAAGGGTGAGACCCCTGCCTGGAGGGGCTGAGAGTGTGTGTGTGTGTGTGTGTGTGTGTGTGTGTGTGTGTGTGTGTGCGCACTGGGTGTGAATCTAAAAAAACAAAGTACCAAGTATCCGCTTTCAATGTGAACATCCTCTGTGATAAGATCAGAGAGAGGGGTGTGCTGGTCTTGTCGTGGTGGTAAATGTTTTACCTGTGTGGTTTTGTAAAGAGCAGGATCTGCAGACGGTATCTGCGATTTACAGGTTTACGTGCTGATAAAGACACAAAAGACCAGCCTGGGCCATGGAGAGCAGTGATTTTAGCCACCCAGCTTGGGACATATCACACATACACATGCAAAAGCACACAGATCAGTCCTTTCAACACGCTGCTGACTGCGCTATCAATTAGCAGAGGAGTGTGATAGTGTGATTGTGTGAGTTTGGGAGGGGGGCGGTTTATAAGGGACAATGAGAAGGACATGGAGGAGAGTGGGAGAGAGATAAGTTTGTAGGGTATTGTCTCATGACAGAGACCTGGATAAATGCCTTGTCTTTCGGTTAATGGAATGAAAGGCAGAATTATTCATTTGTTTCTCATATGCAGCCAGGACAGCTGGAGAACAATGCAATACAAGGCCCCTTTCTGCACCGCTGCCAAGCTACTGTAAAGCAGAGCTAAATACAGCTCAATCAGTCACTCTATGATAAGCATGAATGCAACAGGAATTTAAACACTTCATTTAAATGGATGTACACTACTGCTCAAAAGTTTAGGGTCAGTATTCTTTTTTATTTATTTTTTACAACAAGTATGTATTACATTTATTTATTTACATTTAAAACGATTGTAATAGTGTCTAATGTACAAAATATTTATATTTCAAATAAATGCTTTTATTTATTTATTTTTTACTTTTTGTTCACATTTTTTTTTTTATTAATTTATCAGTTCAACTGTTTTCAACATTGATAATAATAATAATAATAATGTTAAGCACCATATCAGCATATTAGAATGATTTCTCAGGATCATGTGACACTGTGGAGTGCAGTAATTGCTAACACTTTATAATGAGTTAACTACATTAATTAACATTAACAGTATTATGTATTTTTATTAACTCATATTAACAAAGACTGTAACAATGTATTGATCGTTGTTAATGTTAGTTAATGCATTAATCATAGTTAATAAATAGAACCTTATTGTAAAGTGTTACAGAGTATTTCTCCTAAAATTCAGCTTTGAAAATGTTATTTTAAATTGTGATAAAAATTTCACAGTATTACTGTTTTTATTTTTGATCAAATAAATGAAGCCTTAATTAGCATAAGTGGCCTCTTTCAAAACCATAAAAAAAAATAATAATAATAAATATTTCAAGGGAATTTAATTAAAAAGTGATAACTTCACAAAAAAAAAAAAAAAAAAAAAATATATATATATATATATATATATATATATATATATATATATATATATATAGATAGATAGATAGATAGATAGATAGATAGATAGATAGATAGATAGATGCTGGTTAACAAAAAAAAAAAAACCTTAAAATCGTCACTCAAAAACAAACTCCACATCTGGTGGTATTTTGTTATCAGTTTCAAATAATCTTCTTAATAAAATTAAACATCAACATCTTTTTAAAAACACCTCTGTAAAACATGTTTACACAAGGGATTATCAGGCCAAATAGCACAAAAACATTTACAGGGAAGTAAGGAAGCACAATAGGATGTTCTGGTCTTTAATGGGTATGTGGAACAGCTACGTATGTTTTCCGTTTTTAAGAGGATCAGTTTAATTTAGCTCAGCAATAATTATTTTGAAACAAGCCCGGCTGTGTTCCTAATCTCAGGCTTCAATCTGTACATATACAGTACATTCAGATTAAATACATTGCGTCTTCCATCTGTTTTTTTTTTTTTTCTGCTTGACCAAAAATAAAACGAAATTTCAGCAGAAAACAAGTGAATCTTGCTCGCTTGGAGTGAGTGTTTACCAAATCAGCAGAGATTAATCCTGTAGTCTCTCTCTGGCACACTCAGAAGGGGGCACTTTTCGACAGACACTGAAATGCAACATTCCTAAAGTTTCCAAAGGCACACACACTTAAATTGACTCATGCGAATAAACACACACACATACATCGCTCTCATTACAGTGCCATTGACTTTATGTGCAATCAGCTTGTATATTGCTTGGATGCGTTCTAAAAACCGCAGCAGTGAATTAAGGGTTCAAATTGACAGAAGGATTAATCAAACGGATGATAAAACGAATGACATCATCACATCCTCGGACTGATCCAACCAGAATGCTATGTCAGACAAAACAAACTCTCTCTCTCTCTCACTAACTCCGTTTAGTTTTATGTGTGTTCTTAATTGTAGGTGTCCTTGAATCTTGATTGTTCTCTGGGCATTTGTTGTGTCTTTAGGTGACCACATCAGAGAGCTTTTTTAAAAGCCCTTATGCCCACTCATGTCTCCACTTACTTACTCGCTCACCTGTATTAAAATCTGAGGAGGAGCCAAGAGGATGGGAGCACCGCTGTTTGCAGGTCACCAAGGATCAAACAGGCTTGTCAAAGTGCTTTTAAACATCTCGACTTTTCAGACTGCTTTTAAAAGAACGGTGAGAACTTCCAAGATTGAAACTCCTTTAACAAGCTGATTGCGAAGTATGCTATCCATGAAATCTCACTTCTCATCATCCAGGTGCCCAGTGCTGCAATGCTGTCCAGACTTGCAACAATTGAAAATACAGAATCTGATCATGGCCAGATTTTCAGAAGCACTTAGTTGCATAAATGTTGTACTTCATTTCTATGATGTTTCCCAAAAGCTTTGTTGTCTCTGCTAAAACATCTGTAAATAATAGAGAACTGGTCTGTAGCGTGACAGTCACATATTGAGCACCCTCTGACAGCTCTTTTAATGATGTTCTGTTCGTAAGTTTAATTTAATAATGCAAATAATGTTGAGTTTCAGGTAACAGCTAGGAAAATAATTGTATAAGTTTAAATAATCTTAAAGCGATTATGATCACATTGGCCAAATTTATGAGAAATTTCATAGGCTAAAAAGGTCATTTTTTATTGACAATATCATAGTAATGCATAAACTTAAACTGAAATTACTTTTGAACCAAGCAGCTTTCTGTTAGTCAGTATGGCAAATTTGAGTGACTTATTTTAGTGAAATTTCAAGCAAAATTCGCAATCGTGCTGATTCATACTGAAATGACTGCATTTCTTCTTTGAACTTTAACAGAAAGAGCAACAGTAAATGTGATTGCAAGTGTAATTTGTAATTTGCAAGGTTATTGGGAAACTGCTGGATTAATACATAGCCAGGGTGCTACTGTGTTGTAATCCACTGTACATGTGAAAACAGATTTCCTATAAATAAGCTGAATCATAAGTCACAGAGCTTTTCAAGAGCAGGTGTGTTTCATGATGAATCTGAGGAGGTGAATCGGGATCAGATGTGTTTTCCAGCTTCATTCTGTTCTGATTGTTATCAAAAATCCACCAATGAGCTACAGGGATGAATACGTTTCTAGCTAGCTCTGGTTTGGAGAAAGGGTAGTCAGGCCCAGGCATATATATATATATATATATATATATATATATATATATATATATATATATATTCTTCATTGGCTTGTGGAATACAGAGAGGTGGAATAGTGATGAGAAGAAGCTTCACAACAGCACATGTTAAAATGTGTTAACAGAGACTTAGAAACTGTCAGCAAGAGTTCAAATGTCTTGTTCCTGTCTGTCTGGCTGTTTCACACTCAATATTATTTTATCTGTAACTCTAATACTAAACATAAGTCATAAATCTGTTCTATTCCCGCAATAGTTCCCTCTGTAAGCTGCTTGCTTTTGCTCCTGTTTTTAATGAGTGTAGCAAATCAGATATGTGCAATTGGCAATGCGTTCTGTCCCCTCATACAGCAAGCTATTGTATGTCGAGGGGACACAAGACTAAGAGTGGTCTGTAGAGCCTGTGTCAGTGATTTATGTCGTATAAAGTTGCACATCGTATCTGACATTGTGTAAGCATGCTATAGCTTAGATTCTCATGGGTGTTTATGTGCCATGTGTATTTGCATTTGTGTGTATATTTATGTTTCATTATGGGCCCAAACAGATTGACTCTATCCGTGATGAGTGTGTAAGTAGTCTCGTGTTGCAAGCAGCTGTTGTGTTATAAAGCTTTTCTGCTTTGACAGGCATAAATAGTGTGTGCCATTGGCTACTGGGGTTTGAGAGGGATATTATACTTCTGTTCGCAAGATTAAACTCATTGCAGGTGCTTTTTACAATGTGACTGTACTAACAAAGCTTTCAAACCCATTGTGTGAAATTTGTATGATTGGATATTAGTAATTTAAAAATAAGGATGGAGCCTTTTTTTAAGAGAATTATTTGCATTTATTTTTTAACCTTTTAACAATGAGTATATGGTTGATTTTTATCCATTCACATTAGCCCCAATTCAGATGAGCACTAGGACTGTGTGGAGTAAAATCATCCTTTCCACTTTATGAAGCAAGACATAAATTTCACTCTCATTACAAAACAACAGGAAGATAATACACTCATTTGCACCACATTCACATGCATGCATACTTTACCAAAAGGAAATGGTCGTTACAAGCTGTCATAATTGACCGTGAAATATGTTGCCATATTTTGTACCTTTCCACAGTTGCATGATGGCAAAAGATGAGATATTTCATAAGCACAGTTATGACACATCCTCTTGACTTGTGTAAGGCTCACATTATTATTTGCTGATAATATCAGAGTCCTGTGTTAATCTGCAGCCATCAAAATGTTATCTGCAAACAATAAAATAAGTCTTACACAAGCCATGTTGAATGTAACTTCAAATGTAAGCTAAATCATATTTCTTTCAATTGAATTTGTGCATGTTTTTTTAAATAAAAATCTATCTATCTTCTATCTATCTATCTATCATCTATCTATCTATCTATCTATCTATCTATCTATCTATCTATCTATCTATCTATCTATCTATCTATCTATCTATCTATCTATCTATCTATCTATCTATCTATCTATCTATCTATCTATCTGTCTGTCTGTCTGTCTGTCTGTCTGTCTGTCTGTCTATCCTTTTTTCAGAGGAAGAGAGCTGTGTAACAGAAAAAAAAAATCTAAACTCCCTCAGGTAAGCTACTTACCCTGTCTCAAGAGCCTCTTACACAAATCTCCATAAGGATGAGAGAGAGGCAGAGGGGGATCATATGTCATCAGCATGTGCTTCTTGGTGTGTCTTGTTATCACTGAGCGCTGATTCTGCGTGACGATGTTAAACAGCATGATCACTGACCCAACACTACTGTAGGGATCAAAATGTCAGCCTGTGTATGCAGTCGCGGTAATTGTGCGGCTGCCCTGTGTTGTGACTGAACAGAGAGAGAGAGAGACGGAGAAACAGCAGTTCAGACTCCACATTCACGATTCACATGAGCATTGCACACACAGATTTTCACTGCAACTTCTTGCCCACAGGTAACTTCTTGCATGCATCTGTGGATGGATGAATTGGAAAAGTATAAACAAACGAAGCGAAAAAGAGCCACAAAGAATGGGAGAGGAAAGGAGTGATGGGCCTTCTCCACACAAGAGAGGTGCTTTGATAGAGGAGCATCTCTGTGCTGAAACACTTTGCACCCATCTCTCTCTCTCTCTCTTACCCTCTCTCTCTTCCTCGCTCACAATCTCTCTGTCACTTAAAGAATGCTCTCCAGTGCTGGATTAATTAAACTCTAAACATTAAATATTGATTGATGCATTATCAGCGCCTCCCAGTCGCTTCCGCCCAGATTGATTTCCGACGTGATTTATTGTCATATTTGTAGAGTCATTTCACTTGATAACAAAGAGGAATTGCTGCTCGCAACCTCAGACCACCCCCGTTTCTACTTCCTCTACCCCCCCCCCCCCCCCCCAAACCACCAGCCTCTCTACTCACTTTTCTTTCTGCCTCTCTCTCTCTCTCTCTCTCTCTCCATTTGTTAGGTGTAAGATATGTCTGCACACAGCCTGTGTATATTATCATTATTCAAATTGAAATGATAAAACAGCCCATGACTGATGTTTTTCCTCTTTGTCCTGCTTGCCTATCATCACGCTCTGAAATGAATCCGCAGAGAAAAGGGCTGGTTAAATCCGCAGCTATAATTCATGGACAGAATCTTCACCTTCTATTCAGTTTACATTTTCAGAGGTTTTGTTGTTATTAGACTGAAGTGAGAAAAGTTTGGACTTCATTTGAATGTGATGTGATGAATGAAGGAAGTGATATCAGCACAATCTCAGCTGCTGCTCACGTGATGTGTGGGCCTTTGTTTTATGAGCATTGGACTATATCATATCAAATTGCTATTTAAATATCATTAGCTCATGATGTTTCTCTTTTCACCTGGTTTGTCCATGTTAGAATTTTATAAGACAGATATTTATCAAGCAACATTCATATTTAACATTCTTTTAAACACAAACCTTTTGCTTGTTGATTTGTTTTTTGGATATGCATTTGCTTAATACAAAGTTTCATCTACCGAGGAACCACGCGCTGGGCAGGTCAAAGTTGGTTTGAGGATAATAACCCATCCAGCTGATCACGCTTCCTTCTATTTCACTCCCATTTTTACTGTTTATTGACCGCATATGCCAGGTATCACATACTTTAAACAATGACTTTTTTTTTTTATTTCTTTTTTTATTCTCATCCTCTCCAACAGAATCTACAAATAAACACATAAAATGAATGGGCCTTTACGTGGGCCGATTACTCCATCAGACGTTTTTCAGATCACCAGTGACAGGATGAGGCTTTATGAATTGGATGTGGTGTGAGAAAGCATCTGCTTGACTGTTAAAATCCAATTATTGTCTCGACCAATAATGCCGGTGGTATTTTTAAACTGTGCAGTAGCACACACAAGCTTTTATTTGAATCTGTGAGCACTACATCATTCTATTTGTTTGTGACTTCCCGACAAACAAATGCTTTGTTTATTTAAGCATGTTCTCTGTATATTTAGAATGTCTAAAAATTTCAGTCGCATTTGCTGAGAAAATTCAATTTGGCTCTTGTCAATTGGATTTGGTGACATTGAATTATGAGAGGTTTTGGTGGTTTATTTTATTTATTTATTTATTTTGGGGTCAGGGGTTTGAAAAGAAAGGCCGGTGGCATGTTTACATGTGTTGTGTGTGTTTGTGAAAAGTATATCCCGTGACTGACTCGGGGTAAATATCACTCTTATTGTATTTGTACATTACATGAAACTCTCATTCGGGCTGTTAACTCATCTTGCCTTTAAATGGGCTATGAGTAGGTTGAAAAGTTGAAAAGAAAATCAGGTTATTTGGTGTCAGATAGAAAATACAAGAGATCCTTTTTCACCACTATAGCGCTAACAATCATTAAAATCAGCATAATAACCAAACTAGAGAGGAGTTCTGGATATCGTCGTAAAGACAGGAGATCGTAAGCATTGGATCGGATGATTACAAACCATTACTGAAGCGAAGGAGAGATTATATAACGTTTAACAGGCTGACATAACCGATTATGAAATATATTAATATTGTTCTTTTTCAAATAGTTAATAACCATTAGCTAGGGGGGCAAGTTAAGTACACTTAACAAATGAACGGTTTGCGTAGAGAAATAACGCTACTCGTTTTGAACAACCTTTGAGACAGATAAATCACTTTTCTCATTACTGATACAATCAATCTCCCTTGCTGCAAAGGTTATAAGCAGCAGACATTACATCGTGTAATTGAATCATTAATATACTTAATCTCATTAACAGCAAAATTAAGGACCAAATTTGCCTTTTCTTTATAAACCTGCCACCGATGACCAATGAGAACTCGCAGTATAATTATATTCATCAAAATTAGTGCATAGTAATAAGTGATTAACATACAATAATGGCTGAGAGAAGCACTTTGTTCCTAATTGCTGAACACGTACTCTAGTTCATACCCTTTTTGTGTTTAATTGATACCATTTTGCAAGTGATTAATCTTATGAATTACTGTTGAATTTTCCTGTGCCTATAAAGGTTGAAGTGTTGGGAAAAATGGTTGGAAAAATGGCATATGTGGAAAACTGTGTGCGTGTGTGTATTTTTCACTTTGATGGAACTGTTTATTATTATTATTATTATTATCATCATTGTTTTTATGTTTTAATACACACACATACTGTACAGACAGAGAAACGCACACTTTCTATTGTATAAGATTTAGCCACCTCTAATCAATTGTATTGATCACCTCTGAAACGGCAGGAGGATCAATAGAGCCTTAATGCGAGTTTGCTGTCCAATCAGAGCCTGTTAAAATCAAGAGAAGGTCTTCAATAGACTGTCTGCTTCCTGTCACATACACCAGGAGATAAATGTGCATAATGGAGTCCTGTACAGCACACACACTGTCTTGCATGAATATCAAAAAAAATCATAGCTTATCAGCAAAACACACATTTATAGATGCTTCAGCAGAGCAACTGATTTGTGTCTGTGTCTGCATGGTTAACTGATCCATTTGGTCCAAATGGTCCATTTTAGAATACATAAAGGTCTTTATATGACCTGTGAAGCATGACATTAATTCAAATTCCTCTGCTGATATATCCCTGAAGGAGACTGATCTAGTTGCACCTCCTGTAGATGTTTGTCAGCTGTGTATGTTTGTTCTCACAGGGCCACAGTTGGCTGTGACTCTAGAGGAGACTTTGTAAGTGCCTGGACTCTTACTGTGAATATTAACGAGTGAGGAAAAGAGAAAAGGAAGGAGAAAGAAAGAAGGAGAGCGAAACAGAGGGAGAGAATAAGGGCATGAAATCTTAGAAAGCAGCTGAGATAGAGAAAGAAGGAGAAAGAAATGGGAAAACTGGGCCAGAGAGGGTAATAGGGTAGCACAGTCTCTGCTCTCTAAAACCTGCACAAAGGAAGAAAGGAAGTGATAGTGGGACATGTGGGAGGGAGCCAGCCAATGGAAAAGGAAGCAATAAAAACAACAGCAAACTTCCCTGCACAGGAACCTGTGCGCATTTGTGTGTGTGTGTGTGTGTGTGTGTGAGTGCTGTGGGTGGTCAGTGGGTCAGTAGTTGTACTCAAAGATGTTTTGTTACATTAAGCTCTAAACATAAACAGGGACACTGTTAGGTTTAAAAAATAAAGTGATAGAGGGAGAAGGAGAAGAAATGTGTGCTGTATTTCAAGGACGTTTCTACTCATCATCTTTAGCGCCAATGGTCACTTTTTACGCCGAAAATGTCATACTTGTTTTTTGATTTTCTTTCCAGCGAGTGTGCATGTGTTTTACTGTGTGGTCTTTGTGAATGAGACTGCTTAGTCTGCTTTTCAAAGACAGACTCACATATTGCCTATCCTCCCTCCAGACAGTGGCAGTTTCAAACCACTGAAACCCCAGTTCCGTCTAATGTGTGTTATTGCTTGTTTTAAAGAACAATTAAAAATGAAAAGCTTGAATTTAATGTAGTTTTTCCTTTGTCGGGTGCTGGAAAGATGTGAATGAAAGAGTAAACATCTTGCAACATTCATTTTACATTTCTCGCACTGAAAATGTCTCGTGCATGCTATTTACGGCACCTCTTCCTTAACATCACACTCATTCCTGAAATGTGCCGGAAATTTCTTAACCGTTCAAAAATAATAAAATCATATCATAATGTTCATCCGGAAACAGAGGGAATTTTTTTTTTATCTGTTTTTACAGGCTGAAAATATCACAAGCCAAAAGTGATACATTCATCCTTTTTAAAACAATTTTTTAAGTCAATTATGTGCTTTTTCTCTTTTTGCTTCGTTACTCATTTATTAATCTGTTCACATGACTCCCAGGCTTATTAGTCATTTATATATTTTTAAAGCATAAACAGCTCTGTAGTCACACTCTTTGTCCTTGTTTTTACACACTGACTCACTCCGAATTTGTGAGTGTGTATGTGTCCATATATGTGTTCAGGCAATGTTTTTCTAACACCTAGGCTCAGTGTCTATAAATTGTACATTTTAATTTTATTTATTTTTTGTTATTTAATCCATGTGCTTACCGTGTTTTATGTGTGGTGTCTTTAAGAATATTTACAATGTGAAGTTTTTCCGTTTGTTTTTCAAATTTTAGTTGAAATGTGTCAAAATAATCTCCCTCTAACACTGCAACATGCTGAAGAGCTCTTCCTCCAAATAGCATTCATCAGTGTCATAAGAGAAGTGGATGTGATTCATCTAGGCCAGTCGTCATCAGCTCTGCTCTGTTAGTTTGTTAAACTAACCGAAAGTACAAATCTCATGGAGATTGTTGTTTTTAAGTGAGAGTTTTCACACCTAAGCTGAAACAGACCATGCATGTTTTGACTGAAGTGTTTATTTTGTTTTCGCGTAAGCATTCTTACAATTATTTATGTTATAGAATATTTATAAAAAAAATCTGTTTTTCAGTGTTCAAAATAGGTTCAACATGTCAAATGTGCATGCAGAATCACACAAGTAAGATTTACTGATATTGTACATTTGTATCACTTTAGATAAAAACAAGAATGTGCTGTTTCTACTGTGGTATCTATGTGCTGAAGCCAGGATAAATTGTGACATAACTCATCATGAATCACTAATTCAACCTTTTCTGAAGATAAGAGAGGTCTATAGACATCTCTATCTTTTTTGCTCCATCTCAAACACACTCTTATGCACACATGGACACAACGTAAGACCTCCCCATGACCATCCTCTTGTTCCTTCTTGGTAACTCGACACTGAAGTTACCGGTATCTTTCCCAGACAGCTAGATGCTTGTTGGTATATTTAATAAAAAATCAGGACATCTGAGCATCCAAGAGCTACTTTTTTTTTTTTCTTTCACTTGTACTGTAGTGTTCTTTTTTCACTATTTTGAGCTTTTACAGTGGTTGAGCACATTTCATGTGACTGAGGTGGTAAATGTTATTGATTCTTCACTATTAGTGGCATAAAGTTCATTTCTTGTAAAAATATTTTGTTCTTCTTTTTTAATATATGTTTTCTCAGGAGAAGGGCAGAGAGCAAGAACACTTCTGTGACAGTGCAAAAACAAACATAGTCTATTGATGTCGAGAGACTGAAACAATTACAGAGGTAAAGCCTAAGTTGGATCAAATGTTGGCTGTGAGCTTGTATTTGTGGGAGTGGGAATGTGGGTTCACTAGAGGACAATAGCTCCACATTGATCTCTTAATTTACGATTTTATGTTTTAAGTTTTTTTTTCTGACACTTCTCCTTTTGTTTATGTATGTACAGTGAAAAAAAATTGAATTTGGAAATGTTATGTACATATTTTATGCATGTAACTATATGTGTATGTCTGTAAAATGTTTAGTCATGCTTAAACTGAGTATGATATATTTTAAGCAGGCTATTCTTTGTTTCATCACTTTATTGAAATTATGCAAATATAAAGTTATTTGCATAATGAAATAGAAATGTATTTCAATATTGATCACATAAGTCCAGTTAACTATTGATTATTGACAGAGAGCAGCAGCTGAGGTAAATAAACTATGTGGTATTTATTTGTAATATAAACCATTCACACCTGAGGTCTGGAACCTAACACATTAGAAAAATGCCTCGGTGGCTGCAATAATCCCCGTCATCTGTTGATAACAGATGGTAGATGTCATCAGGAGGCGACTGTCTGCCGCTTGACATGATCATCACGCCTGCCACGGAGACAATATCACAATTTACAACACCAGATACGCACTTAAACTTTGTCCACTTTCTTAAGAACGTAAATAAATCGTAGTCATAATTCAAATTCGAGATTCTTCCGTTACTTTTATTTTGTCCCCAAAACTGTGAATGCCCCAGACTGAGTTTTGCATTCCACTCTTGACCTGCAAGAAGCGATCGAGCGCAAATGAGCGCGGATAAACGAGGCTTAAAACAGTCGTGCGTCTACCTCCAACATGCAGAGTGTAAATCAGCCTGATAAAAAAGCAGCATCAAATTCCTCAAGAGGAAGGAGTGAAGATAAACATCTCTCATTTAAGCTCAACGGTTAGGAGAATGAAGAGGGAACGCGCTTTTCTCTGTGACAAGAAGTTTAACATTTCATAAGGTCCTTCACATTCGCCACTGTTTCGACTTGATCCAATTCAAAGTGTGATCCAACTGTTTGTAATTCTCCACGCAGAGCGTGCAGTTCAGCTCCTCACTGAAAGCTACATGTTGAACTCAGCTACAAAAAGGAGCTCTTTTAAAAGAGATAAGACATAAAACGGTGATATGTGGCGTCCACAAACGCGAAGGCGAAAAAAAAAAAGCATCCATACTGCTTATGCTATTCAATTATGCGGTCAAACGCCCTCTGTTTCTGTGGAATGATCAATTATCGGTTGTCAGTGATAATGGTGAATGATGGCCCCACGCGCTCCCGCTGCTATATGCTTCTTATCGATTAGCGCGTGACACCCCAAGTGAGCGCGAGCATCTGCGCTCTAGAAAGAGCCCTGACTTGTTCTTTGCTCAATATAAGATAAGCGTTATCTTAAAGATTTACATATTTCATATTCTGATGGTCGAAATGAATGTTATCATATTTAAGGAAGATTTTTAACTTAAAAATAGAACTCGTGACATCTGCAAAGCGGTTTCACCCAAATAATATTTCCAAACATTTGTCAACCCTGCCAATTAATTGCCGTCGCATAATAGAGGGAGGGAGGGAGTGTTTGAGCGCTTTCACTTAACCCCTACCCCCATTCTTGTGGTGCACTCCTGACTTCTCTCGAGTCAGATCCCAAATTTCTCGCCGTTAGTGTCATTCACGCGGTGATTGTCCGAGCGCGCGCGGGGAATCTCATTTATAGCGTCTCGCGCTCGGCTGAGCTGCAAATCAGCGTGTTTACAGCCCCACACCAACACTCACATCAATTAACCGAACATCGATCCTCTCACCGGGGACATCACAATATTGCCCCCTTCTCACAGTCCGTATTTATGACACGATATGATTTTCAGGTGTTGTTGCCTTGTCTGGACTTTTCATCATTTATTGTAGGAGTTGTTGAAAGAAAGAAAGAAAGAAAGAAAGAAAGAAAGAAAGAAAGAAAGAAAGAAAGAAAGAAAGAAAGAAAGAAAGAAAGAAAGAAAGAAAGAAAGAAACAAAGAAACAAAGAAAAACATTTTAAGATTTTTTTTTCCGGAAAAAAAAAAATCATGCAATTAATATGGACAGGTGGGAATACGTTATAGGCCAGAAATAAAACAATACAAATAACTTTGAAACACAGCCATAATCTGATGTGCTTTAAAAGGTAAGTAGTATATTGATTTCTTCTCCGTTTATCATTTTTTTCTCAACCAAAAGTACACGTCGTCCGTTTACTCCTCTCTTCTTTCCCTCTCTTGTTTCATTAATAAGTAAATAACAGTCGCCTTAAGTATGGATAGCTGACGCTATAGGACCTGATCCATCTCGCCGGCAGCAGTTCGTTAAATATTCAGTGAGAAATAATGGCATCCGAGACATCACCTATAGTACCGTTATTATCTTCATTTCTCAAAATCAGCTAGACTGATAGCTTCGTTTGTCTTTTCCAGGGCATAAATCTTCAGCTTTGCAAGTCGCTGCAGTGCAATCAGAGGGGAATCTCTCTTCTTTAAAACACCGCCTATTAAATATGATAACTCATATAATTATTATTGTTATTAAATATAATCGTTTCAAATGAGAGATGATTTTGTATAACAACGTAAAGTAACATGGGGAGATAACTAGGCTACGTTTGGAATGATAATGTCAATTTTGTTTTACGCATGTGAAATTATTAAATCACATTTCTTTTCACAATTATAGGCTGTTGAAAAATGTAAATATGTGATTCTTACTTAAAAAAATAATAATATGCAAATGCTTCAGCAAATAATTTGTCCATTATAAGATAAAGCACTTTGGGGAAATTTTGAAGCAAATTATCGTATTGTTTTCTCTTATTTCATATGTCATACATTTATTTTTATTTTTTTTGTCATGTTTAACCCTAACCCTAATCAAAATAAATTTTTGACAACACATTGCACATTTCCCCGTCGAAAGAGCTAACTGTTTAAAGACAGTTGTTTTATTTTTGTTTGTTTGCTTGTTTGTTTTTTTATTCCATCTTAAATCGATTCTAAAATATACTTGTTTCCAAAGACTTTCTTGATGATTTCCAGACTTTTCACTTTTATGCGCCTTCTAACATTTTAGCACTAAAGATTTCTTGGATGAGGACTGTCTTCTCGGTCACTGCCTCGAAAAATAAAAAGCTAAAATTGTTTTGCGATATTATTGTCAAACAGGCTAGGTTGATGCACTCGCACAGCCGAAGCGGTTCGCTGTGAAGTCCGAGCGCTTCCTCTGTCTCTCGGTCGCGCGGTGAGAGAGTGAGAGCGGGAAGGAGAGGTGGGTGCGAGACTGAGAGGGACACAGAGCGCGAGTTATGATAGAACAGAGCACTGACCAATAGAATAACAGAGGGGTGGGGCTGAGGATTTCTCACCGTTCTGCATGGGCCCTTAAAGTTTGTTTGTTCGTTGAATGCGGCGTGTGATGAAAACGTGTTACTGATCCCGTTCGGCAATAATCAGATGAATCTGATTTGGGACATTTGATACATTCTTTGGACTCTCGAGACGCCGATAGTTGCCATTACGCACGAAACGACGTTGAACGACCTACTTTTAACACCGCTGCCTTGAGGAAAGATCGACTTGGTTAGAAACGCTGCGCGTGCAATCATCCAGGGGCTGAATTACAACAACTTTAATGCCAATCACAAACGAGGATACGCTACACGCTCTGAAACGTCAAGCTACGGAAAAGGCTTTGGAAGACCTTTGGCAGAGAGTTTGGCCATCCGGACACTTTTACGTGAATTGCAACTTTTGAGCACCAGTTTGATGCACAGCGAGATCAAAAGACACGGTTGGTCTTTCGAAAGAGAAATTGACATTCCTGTAGTGGCCAAGTTAAGCTCTAACGTAGCCACCAGATGGTTGCTAAGAAGGGTTAAACTGTATCTAAAGGGAGTTGGAAAATCCAGCCTTTCTTCCACACGGATCAACTCATTGGGTGGGAGCAGCAAGAGAGACAAGAGTCCCCAGCAAATCAGCGGCTAATTGATTAAAGAGACTTCATTTGAATAGGGGGCTGGCAAGGTGCCAATCGCCTTTCAGAGGACCCCCCCCCCCCTTCCCCTCCCCTCCCATGATTAATCGCGAGGCATTATTGATAATCATAACAGGACACATGCGCGGTGGATGGGCTCGATTTCCGTAATTTTGAGCAGATTTGATAGTAATTTTTTATTCTTTCGTGGCTGATGCGTGAGCCAGCATGTCGCGGAGGAAACAAGCGAAGCCGCAGCATTTCCAGTCCGACTCGCAGCCGGTCCTAACCGAACACAATGGTGAGTGCAAGCCCTTATCACACACATAAACTCGCGCTGCACTTTTTACCAAAAGCGATTTCTACTTTTATTAAGATTATTTTAGTTTTAACGTATTTAGTGTGCCTCCCCCATGGATTTTTTTATTTATAAAACTCACACAAGGACTTGATATATAGGCTATTTGTGCTACTGAAGGGACTCGCTGGAAGAGGTCTATTTACAGCTGAAAAGTTTTAGACCACTCAAAACTATCACTTTGCGTTAAAACAAAAACACGTTTCATTTAGGTCTGTGTGATTCTTCTAAGAATCCCTTTATAGCCTACCATTCCCAGGATTATTTTTTATTTTTTATTTTTTATTTTTTTTTGTTTAAGTTGGTCTCAAGCTGACTTGTGAAGGAAAGTAGCTAGGCTATAATAGGCAATGTTCGCGTTTCATTTTATTATGAAAAATGTTTTTTACAAAATTCCCCAGTATTTATTGGTGAAAGTTAAAGCTCATAGAATTAGTTTTGTTCTGGCCCGTTTAAGTTGCCCACACAAGTGGGGATTCGTTTTCAGCTTTTCCCCCTCCTCCCCTCTTCTGTAGGATATTGCATCTCTAGACTTCAGCAGCGCCAAAACCCAGAAAGAAGCAATGTGATACGATTATTATTTTTCTTTTGTATATAGTTTTACACCATGTTATCTCACTGACCAACAGTGCCCATCTCACTCCGTTATCGAAAATTATGTCATGCGACCTTAAAGGTGGAGGAGACGTCGGCGAAACTTGTTTTCTTAAAAATATTTTTCCCCAGTATTTCCCACTCTTATGAAACTGTAATATGTAAAGACTGGTAGCATAGTTACGAGCGATCGGACAACGAAATCACATAATCTCATGTATAGGCTAATCGAGCTTTTCCATTATGACTTCTCACTTACAGCCTATAACTGAAACTTTTTGCGTCATGTTAATTTTGCTATACCTTCTTATACAAAAGAAGGGTATCGAAAACGTAGCCTACACCAATATGTAATCTTGTTGGTTTGCTTTTAATTCAGTTTTATGATCAAGAGCTGACTTGCTAGCCCATGCCATCTAGCTAGTTTCCGACACACACTGTCCCACACTGTGTGACCAAACTCATCTTTCATACAGTGCCCTGTCATCTTTTAAAACGTAGCTACATTTACTAAACATGTTTTACGAGCTATAAGAATAATATTGCAAAATATTTATTAATATATTATAGAATTATTATTTTCTTTGCACATGTAAAATAACGATTTTACAAGCTTAAATCTGTATGAATGATTCCTTTTTTTTTCTTTTCTAAAATGCTCTCCTACTAAATGTAGTAATTTAATGTAATAGTTTTTAGTGTTTGAACATTTCTGACTCTGAAGCCAAGCAGGCAGTGACTAGGTTTTGTAACAGTTATTGGCTACACATTTTAAGCCTATTCTTGTTTTACTACTTTAAAACTGCATTTATCAAAGGCCGTCTCATGTCCCATCGAGCTATAAAAAGAATTTAAAGGGCAGACTGAACATTCTGATCAGGAAAGTGTCTTACTTGTCTTGATCCGTTTTAAAACGGGGTGTTTCGGAGGAACTGTCCTATCTCTTGCTTAACTCAGCGTTTTGTAGGCTATCATGTTTCTGATTAGAATGGTACCCTTGAGGTAAGGATTTTGTTTCATATAGAAACTATATCCAAATAATTTTCTTTCATTTATTATTATTATTGTTTATTATTCATCTTAAATCCATTTTCAATATTCCGATGTGGAACATGTGACGAATTAACAGAAGTGACCTACTTATATCCTACTGTAAATGCAAAAAGGAAAGTTAGTAGGCTATATAAATATAGCACACCTTTAATTTAATGACCGTTCTACGGCAATCTTTATGTTAACATACATATAGAAACATTAATTATAATTAATGTTTCTATATGTAGGCTAACATAAAGATTAGTATACTGGCACAACAATTACTATATTATCTCTTTAATATTGCAGTAAACAGCAACGTTATTTTACGCTGCTCCTCTTCACGTTAATTCATTTATTTTCTAAGGTTATAAATAAAATAAAACTAAACTGCTTTTCGTTGCAGATCATGGGCCGCTATAGACACCAGTTGCTTCTAAATGTCACAATTTTTGTTTCATAGGCGTTCCTTAAACATACAATGTGTTTATGTATCGTTATAAAATAATAATAATAACAAATATATATATATAGGCCTATATATATATATATATATATATATATATATATATATCAGTGATAATCGTTTTCCCCCTTGTTATAGCCTGTTTCTTTCTTCCTTTCTTTTTAAAATACTGATTTTCGCGGTTCTGTGTGTTGAGATGCAATATTAAGTAGGCCTTCATCCTCTTATTGTAACATAGCCTATTGCCTTTTAATTTGTAGAGAACGAAATACGGAAATCAGCTCGATGTTATTAAAAATTAATACGAGAACAGGCCCAGATTTACATAAGCTTGTTTGGCGACTGACGTGCAAAGGCAGGTACATTTTTTTTATTTTTTTTGTGATTACTCCTAGAATTTCAGAAACGGAAAAGAAAACAGATTTTCAAAATCATGGCATAGCTGGATGTTCCCTTTTCAATTTAATAAAGAAGTGAATGGCAGTGTTTGTCAACCGCTGTCAGCTGACCAAGTTCACATTTTCGCCAAATACAGCTCATTCAAAGCAAAAGGGCAAAGGCGTAACCTGTAGGCTATGTCAGGTCAGAAATGTTCTGCTGTCTTCATGACTTAAGCATTGGTAGGTAACTTTTTCCTTAACCTTTGGTGTAAACCAGGTCTTGATAAATACAGATAAACGTCCCTGGTGTCTTCTCACTTGAGAAAAGCAGAGACGCTAATTTCCCCCCTATGCTTTGCTGCCTGTGTGAGGTATTAGAAAGCAGTATTACGACTAGACTGAGGTGAGGAGTCTGTCCCTGTTGGCCTGTCACTGGGGGTGGGATGTAGAGCTTTTTTAACCTTTGCCAGGCTTCCTCTTTGCGGAGGCGAGGAGAGATCAGGTCACGGTTTGATCATGTGTACCATGTCTCTGACCTCCACCATGCTGTGCTATAGTCAGCCAAACAGGGACTCTTACTTTTTTTTTTTTCCTGGTGTGTGTGTGGTTGAGAAGTTGGGGGGTGATGTGGATTGAGATCAATGTGGCTGCTTTCCCCTTTCACCTCAGCAAATTTGCCACACACCCACCCAGAGAGATGACCCCCCCCCTTTCCACCCCCTCCAAAACACACACAAGCATCGCAAACAACAGGGATTTTGTATGTCGTCAATTTGTCAGTGTTTATGTAGTGAACGTTTTGGAAGTGGCTTAAAAAAATGTATAATAATAAATTCTCAAGTCTCCTCTCACACTCGTCCTTTTAAGAGCAAGGCATAAGAACTGAGGATGAAGGCTCGATGACCAGCAGAGAAGCCTTTCCCAGGCACACCATCTAGTGTTCAGTAGGAAGTTTTCTATGGCTTGAGAGAGAAAGTGAGGGAGGGACACTAAGGGAAAGCAGGAAAGTTGAGGGCGGGTGGAAGATAGTAAGAGACACACAAGGAGGTTCTGAGTGAACGGTAACTCACTCTTCGAAGTCACAACTAGCAAGGCGCCTGCAGCTGAGAAAAGTAACGTAGACATTAAAAATTATACTCATGTATCTTTATCCTCTCTTTTTTTTCTAGTCATTCTTTTTTCTTTTTTTATACTTACCACTTCACCAATTCTCTCTGTCTTTTTTCTGTCTTGATTTGATTGGGATGAGATCTTTGACCTTCTCTGTAGCATGCTGACGGTGACCCAATGCCATCACAGTGTATAGAACGGTTCTCATTAAAACTAGCTCTGCCTCACTAATCTACAGCTCAGCAAACAGCCGTGCACAGTGTACAATAGCTTGCACAAACTAGCGTTGTTTCTTGCTTTCCATGTACTTTAGAGTGACTTCGTATAGATACACATCTGGCTTTGTAAGCTGCCCATTGTACATTGTCATTTGAGTTTAATTAAATTCTAAAAAAAAAAAAAATTTAGACTGAAAATGATTATTACAAAATGCTAATTAATTAATGTATTTGCTCAAATACTATTTTATTTATTTTTTGGTATGCACATGTTTTTTTAATTAATTAATATATTTATTTATTAGATTTTTACCATGCAGTGTTTACATGCTGAATAAAGTGCATGCTTTATTAACAGGTCAGAGGTTGTGACAAAATGTCTCTTCGGAAAGTCAAGAAAAAAATAATTTTTTAAATATATTTCACGTCATTTGATGGTCATCAAAACATTGTTTGGAAATAATCAGCTCAAATGTCCATCTTCTAGAATATGTATTTTCTAAGAAAATAAGGTGCTGTTTAAATCTAAATATTATATTTAAATGAATAATTAAAGGTGTGAATTTTAATAGTCCACAGTGATGGAACATTTGAGTATGCATTTGTAAGGATACAAAACCAAAAGTTACATTATGTCTTTCCCCTCAATTTTATTATTATTATTATTATTATTATTATTATTATTATTATTATTTTATTCTTTCCAAAGACTTGCTGTTTTTCATATTTTAGTAAGTCTCTTGCGGTACATATTTACTGAGGAAGACAGAAAAAATATTATGTTAGTATTTGTATTTTGTGATCAGATGAAGTTACTAAAATTTGCAACAGGTCGCACTAAATAAATTTAAGTGGTTTCATTTTTGGACTGAATTGTTATTATATTAAATGAATAATATATTATACTGTATATAAAAAGCAACAGTTAATGTGCATTTTTGTTTTTATTATTATATATATATATATATATATATATATATATATATATATATATATATATATATATATATATATATATATATATATATATAATTATTTGTTCTAATAAGCAGTATGATATGATTTACACCTCAGTCCTTAATTTCTACTCAAGTGATCTTCTTAACTTCCCCCACATTATATTTACTTTCCCCCCTTTCATTAGCCTCACCTCAACAGACTTTTAATATTAAAACTTTTTCATCAAAAAAAGTTGACTTTTTTCCCATCTGGGCAACACATCGTTTGTGTGAGACACGGCTTTACTGTCATGGCAACTTTAACGTTATCTGATGTTCCAGCTCAGAGAGACACAGGGGGAAGATAATCTCTGAATTAAACAGGATCTGCTTTAGAGCCAGTCGTGATGAGCAGGCTGGGCCCTCGCCCCTCTCCCCTGCTCTGACACTCCCATGCTGGGGAACAATGGGGAGCCATCCTGTCTCTCCACAGGGCTGGGACACACTTCTTGCAGGGGTTTCATTTGCAAATGAATCTCCACGATGATGAAAATGTTGAGAGCGAAGCCCCACAATGAGTGGGACTCATAGCGAATTGCAATTTGTAAATCAACTTATGTTGTATGTTAAACAGCATGATTTTTGAGGGACAAAAAGAGAGGAGGTGGGGTGAGAAAGAATGAGGAAACTGGAGAAAGGCCACAGCCCTATAAGGGCTGGGAGGGAGGGAACTGAACAGTTTTTCTCGCTTTCTTTTGCAAATGCTTATGGTTCACTTTCAGGAAAAAGTCATTTTTTAACTGTATAAATTAAGAAAAAAACAGCATGTGTTCTGGCATGTGATATTCTTACTGTATACTTAAACACTTGTTTAATCAAGCAAAGAGTTTCTTGCTTAGCCAAATGTTTTTTTTTTTAAATGCTTGCATTGATAGTGCTTCATAAACGATCACCTAAAACTAGTTACAAATGTTACTACTGATTGAATAATTATTTAGTATTCCAAATCATTTTTAAAACCATTCTCTGTATTAAAATTACCATGCAATTACTTCATTTATGTCTGCCTGGTATAAGTGAATTTCTGTGCTTCTGTAGAGTGCGTAGCAATCTGAATGCCAAAGGCTTACTTGTTTCTGTCAGATCCTGATTGCAAGCTGACTGGATACAAATTAGTTTAGTGACAGGGATAACCTGTCCAAGATGCCTGCAGTTGGTTGAAAATGAGCAAAGTTGACAGCAAATTGAAAGTCTAATAAGTCCTTCAAATGGTTGATTTGTGCCTAGTGGACATTTAGACATTGAAGAGTATGAAATATTGGAAATCAATGGCCCTCTATGAAATTTCATTAGTGCCCATTGTTCTCAGTTCATAGTATTTTTATGTTTTGATGGATTATCTGAAGAAAATGATAACCTAAGGTGGTTGAAGTGATGGGACTTTGATACACATCTTCAAAGATCACTTTTAAGCAATATTGTAAAAGTGCTATTGATTTTGTCTCTTTTCTTATCCTATTTCATCATAGCTCTACATAGTGTGGAGGCCTCTTTCTTGGTGTTATTTGGTATGTGTTTCTTTTTTGATGGTTGTTTTTTGAACGTATGAGGGGGATAAGCATTAAACTGATTAAGAGAAGATTAACAACAAAAGAATTTGAACAGATAAAGCTGCTTCTTCAGATACAAAACATCTCTAATCACTAATCCCCCTGTTCCCCCCTCTTATTTTCCTCTGCAGGGGACACAGAGACCAACCCGGACGACTCCCCCTGTAAAGAATCGGGTGCCCATGTCTGCAGCAGATGTTGCGCAGAGTTCTTTGAACTATCGGATCTTGAACAACACCAGAAGAATTGCACTAAGAATCAATTAGTTCTAATTGTTAATGAAAATCCAGTGTCTCCTTCTGGAACCTTCTCCCCAGGCTCCTCTCCTCATAATCCTGATGAGCAGATGAATGATACAACTAATAACACAGATCAAGCAGAGTTGACAGACCTTTTGGAACAGAACGAACTTGAGAAAGAGGAGGCCATGGACACTGAGATGTCAGGAGTCTCTGCACCCCATAATGATGGAAGTGGACATGTGGCAGCTGGCAGTCCACTCAGTGGCGTTGGAAGCAGCCATGGAGCTCTGGGCAGCACTGGGTCTAATCTGGGGAACTCTGTCATCTCTGCCTCACTACCTCAGCTGGGTAACTTGACTGAGCTGGGTAATTTTTCCATGATCAACAGCAACGTCATTATTGAAAACCTACAGAGCACCAAAGTTGCAGTGGCCCAGTTCTCTCAAGAGACCAGAGCAACGGGAGGACAAAGGGTGGCTGTGCCAGCCCTCATGGAGCAGCTTTTGGCCCTACAGCAGCAGCAGATCCATCAGCTACAGCTCATCGAGCAGATTCGTCACCAGATTATTCTGCTAGCCTCACAGTCACCTGAGCTCCAGGCACCACCTAGTTCTTCCCCGGTGACTTTAGGTTCAGGTACTAGCCCACTAACCACTCTTAGTTCCCATTTGTCTCAACAGTTGGCAGCTGCTGCAGGGTTAGCACAGAGCATAGCTAGCCAGTCTGCAAGCATTAGCAGTTTGAAACAGATGGCTAATGTTGTGCAGCTACCTCAGAACAACTCCAGTGTGGGAGAGTCATCTCAAAACCTTGGAGCAGCAGGGCCAGCTACCGTTAATGCCCCACCTTCAGACAAGAGGCCAGGTAATGCAGGAAGCTTGCATCCTCAGTTGGGAAATCAATCACTGGCGAAGTCATCCACACCAGCCTTTGCAATGGGAAGCCTACTGAATCCTGTGGCTAATACCCTTCTACCTCAGCCCCCACCAGGCAACCCAATATTTTCCAGTGCACTGCCCAGTGTTGGTACCACAGTTGAGGATCTCAACTCACTGGCTGCACTTGCTCAGCAAAGAAAAGGCAAGCCACCTAATGTCTCTTCTTTTGAACCGAAGAGTAGCTCTGAGGATACATTTTTCAAGCATAAGTGCAGGTTTTGTGGGAAGGTGTTTGGTAGTGACAGTGCTTTGCAGATTCACTTACGTTCTCACACAGGTGAGAGGCCATACAAATGCAACATATGCGGAAACCGCTTTTCCACCCGCGGTAACTTGAAGGTTCATTTTCAGCGTCATAAAGAGAAGTATCCGCACATTCAGATGAACCCATATCCTGTACCAGAGCATCTAGACAATATTCCTACGAGTACTGGTATTCCCTATGGTATGTCTATGCCTCCTGAGAAGCCAGTGACTAGCTGGCTCGATAGTAAACCCGTTCTGTCTACTCTGACATCTTCTGTTGGCATGTTACTTCCACCAACTATACCAAACCTGTCTCCATTCATCAAGAAAGAAGAGAATAGCTCAATGGCTATAAGCAGCCCTTCTCATTCTGCTAAAAGCGACTCAGGTCCTGCTGAAGCACCCATGAAGAACACAGATAATGTGTTGGAAGAAGGTGAGAGTACAACCCTGCCTACCTCATATGAAAAATTTGAAGAAAACAACCATTCATCCAGTCTGACCACCAACATGAGCTCTGCAGTGGAGGGTACCATTGAGTACGCCACCTCCAACAGTCCTCCAATGGCCACTAACCCACTCATGCCCCTGATGTCAGAACAGTTCAAAGCAAAGTTTCCTTTCGGGGGTCTCCTTGATCCTCTCCAAGGTTCAGAAACATCTAAGCTTCAGCAACTAGTTGAGAACATTGACAGGAAAGTGACAGACCCAAATGAGTGCGTTATCTGCCACCGTGTTCTTAGCTGCCATAGTGCACTCAAAATGCACTACCGCACGCACACCGGGGAGAGGCCTTTCAAATGTAAAGTGTGTGGTCGTGCCTTCACCACCAAGGGCAACCTCAAGACTCATTACAGCGTCCATCGAGCTATGCCGCCATTGAGGGTCCAGCATTCTTGTCCTATTTGCCAGAAGAAATTCACAAATGCTGTGGTACTTCAACAACACATTCGCATGCACATGGGTGGCCAGATCCCTAACACCCCTCTTCCTGACAACTATCCAGAATCCATGGGATCCGATGCTGGCTCGTTCGATGAGAGAAACTTTGATGATCTTGACAACTTCTCTGATGAAAACATGGAAGGAATTGAAGATGGACCATACAGCAGCATTCCAGACACACCAAAGTCAGTTGATGCATCTCAAGACAGCTTCTGTTCATCCCCTACTCCACAGGAGTCATTAGGCATTGAGAGCCAGGAGAAGAGTGCCAACCAGGGAGCAGAAGAAGAAGAGCAGTGTGACCAAGGGAAATTAATGGAGAACGAAGTAATGGAAGGAGACAGACTCACAAATGACTCATCTTCACTTGGAGGCGACATTGAAAGCCAAAGTGCCGGAAGTCCAGCTGTCTCTGAATCTACCTCTTCCATGCAAGCTCCATCACCCTCTAATGGTACTATCCAACAGCAAAAGTCTCCTAGTCTGGAGGACCGGCAGCAGAGAGCATTGTCATTAGACCACATTAGTGCGGGTCTCATGCAGTCTCATTCTCACAGTCCTGGAGCTCTGGATCTTACTTCAATTAACTCATCAAAAGATCCTCTTAGCATGCTTTTCCCCTTCCGTGAGCGAGGCATCTTGAAGAATACAGCATGTGACATCTGTGGCAAAACGTTTGCCTGCCAGAGTGCCTTGGACATCCATTACCGAAGCCATACCAAAGAGAGACCGTTCATTTGCACAGTATGCAACCGGGGCTTTTCCACCAAGGGGAACTTGAAGCAACATATGCTGACCCACCAGATGCGAGATTTACCCTCCCAGCTCTTTGAGCCTAACACCAGCCTTGCCTCCAGCCCAACTCCATCGCTTCTATCTGTTGGACCCTTGTCCTCAATGATGAAGACTGAGGTCAATGGCTTTCTGCATGGCCTTCAACCTGAAGTAAAAGACTTGCCACCGGCACTGGTGACCTCATCTGCTTCCACTTCTCCAGTACTTTCAGCTGCCCCACCACGGAGGACACCTAAGCAACACTACTGTAACACTTGTGGGAAGACATTTTCCTCCTCCAGTGCCCTGCAAATCCATGAGAGAACCCATACGGGAGAGAAGCCCTTTGCTTGCACCATCTGTGGACGAGCATTTACCACCAAAGGAAATCTCAAGGTAATCACTGCTGAATATGAGATGAAAATTTTTTTCTCTGTTTTTATGAAATGAGTTATTTGAACTTTTTACTTTATGTTATTTTGCTATTCATGTTTTTGAAAAGCCAGCCAAAATAGGGATTGACCGTATAAACAAGTATTGATGAGGGAAAATAAGTAGAATGCTTTGTGAATAATGGGAGGGGGGGGGGGGGGGGGGTGAAAAGCACAAGCACACATAAAGAAATTATACAGAAAGTGTACAATTATAAAGAAAGCATAGAGAAATAATAAAGAGGAAGTGGAAATGTTGAGTCATCCAATTTATATGAATATTGGGTTGAAACCTGAGCTTGAAATTGATGGAACAAAGCCAAGAATGCTTCACTTAACTGGCTTAACCACAGTTACCAGCGGCAACCACCCTTAGCAGTGGCACACTCACTATTTTTCCAGAGTTTATCTTTGATCGCAATAAATAAAAAGGCCAAGCACACAGATAAACAGAATCCTGGTGGTTTTATATGGATATGTAATTGCACTAATTTGTGTGAAATTTGACTTGTAATAGGTATAATTTTCAGGAAGAAATGTAAATATCAATCTATAAATTTTCCTCTGAATAAATAAGTAGGTACTTTTTAAGCGAAGTATGAAATTGAAAATTAAATTGAATATTTTTTTTTCATTTTCTGATTTCACTGCATAAAAAACAATAATGATTTTTCAATGCATTAAACACTATCAGTTTGAAAAGAATATCATATAAACGATCACTAAATCATTTTTGAGCTTTGTAAATAGCAAAAGTAGCATAAAGATGAGAAAATGTACAACTCATTTGTTCAATGCTACCCTAAGGGTTGTGACAATTAAATTTTGTTCTTTTTTGAACATTCCTGAATGTATTGCATGCTTCAAGGGTGAACTGGGGGCAACTGTCAGATACAATACTGTCCAGCACAATGAAAGTGGACAGTGCAATTTTCTCACAACACACGTTTACCACAGGTCCTTTGTTTTATATGCAGACCACCATTCTCACTGAGTGAACGTTACAACATTTTAACCTTGTTTTAATAATTAGACAAATGCTGCTTCCAGTGGGCCTATTTTAATACTAATTATTATACTGGTCCTCTTTTTCCATTGCATCATCTCACGTGTTATTCATTTTAATGTTTCCAAATTTTAAACATTGTAGCTCTACTGCTTCTTTGTTTTTATACTCTTTAATCCCTTTCTTCCACTTCCTTCTCTCTCTCCCTCTCACTAGGTGCATATGGGTACCCACATGTGGAACAGTGCTCCTGCACGGCGTGGTCGCAGGCTTTCAGTAGACGGTCCCATGGCTTTCCTCGGCACAAACCCCATAAAGTTCCCTGAGCTCTTCCAAAAGGACCTAACTGGAAGGGCTGGAAACGGAGACCCAACCAGCTTCTGGAATCAGTATGCTGCTGCTTTCTCTAACGGCCTGGCCATGAAGACCAACGAGATCTCTGTGATCCAGAATGGAGGCCTGCCCCCTCCACTCTCAGGGAGTGTGGGCAACGGGGGCAGTTCTCCGATCGGAGGCTTGACAGGCAGCATGGAAAAGCTGCATAACTCTGAGCCCAATCCTGCTTTGGCTGGCCTGGAGAAAATGGCCAACACAGAGAATGGGACTCACTTCCGCTTCACACGCTTCATGGAGGACAAGGAGATAGTGACCAACTAGAGAATCGTTTTTGTTGCTCTCATGAACAAATATACACTCTTAAACTGGCAAACACATGCTCCCATATATGTGTCCATGAAAGAAAGAATGAAAAGCAAGAAAAAAAAAACTCTATCTGCTTTTGCTTGCCATTAAGACTTTATGAAGATGAGTTTGAAAAGAACTTGCTTTTTTTTTGTACAATGTACAACACGTTATAGTTTTATGGAGCCTATTTATTAGTGATTATAACCTTGCTCGAAAAACCAAGTGGAAATATTAACAGTTACTTAGTTTTTATGTTATTTTCTGTTTTATCAGCAGAGTGAATCTGTATGAGTGTTTTAAAGTGTGCTTTTGACACTTAGCATTTCTTGGTAGAAGACTTCACCATGGCATTAAATTATTTTCTATCTGTAATATGTGTTAACAAAACTTGATGTTCATGTAATGATTTAGAGCTTAAAAAGTGCAACATAAGGCTGTAAATACTGTACACTTATCTGTGCTAGATGGTTTACACGCTGTGTAGAAACTTTCCTCTGAGAAATATCAACATTTCATAAATCCAGGGACATGGGCTTCTCCTTTTCTCTCTGTCTTAGAAGTAAAAAGAAAAAAAAAAGAAAAAAGAAAAGCATAAAAAAAGTTTTCACCTCAGCTGTTTATTTAGACCTTAGTATCTTCATTTTGCTTTTTACTACATTCAGTTCTCACTCTTTATTTGTGCTTATAGGATACAAAGAAAAACGGTTGTTAGATGTCGACATGAAGAGGTCCACACACTTACGAATGGGAGGGGAAAATGCCTTGTGTGATCTTTGAGGTTTTGCTGGGCTTTCAAACTGCTGCTAGGTACTAGCGTCTTTTGTTTGACATCTACTGCACTTCACGTGTTGACGCGCCCTATACATTTTTTATTTTATTTTTTATTTTATTTTTTTTTCCGATGTGGAGCAACACATTCCTTTACAGCAATTGTACATAGTCTTACTCGAAGACATGGTCCATCTCGACCGGGGACAAATGATGATAGTGTTTTTATAAATATTATATAAATATATATATGGACTGTTACATGCACTTTCTTGAAAAGTTGGAAGATCTTTTAGGGCCCAGTTTCTCTACAGTTTAATACCTACTAACAACTACGATACTGTAATTCTTTACTCTAATAATCAAATACATCAGTTTTCCAAAAGAAAGAGTGTCGGTCTTGATGATTTATTTGTATTGTTTTTTGTTTTTGTTTTATGCAAGTTTTTCCTATTAAAAATGATACACGTATTTTTTCATAAAAAAAAAAAAAGTTGAGTTTGCCTAGTCGATAATCCCGTTTTTAGCTCTGGCAGAAATTCTTGTCTGATGGACTATGGATTTCTTCTCCCGACAGAGTGCATTAAACGTGTGAAATGTTAATCCAAAATCGGTTACATATTTAACTTCAACGTGTCAGACCGCGTCCGTTAGGGTGCAAATGCAATTACAGAGCGCTTCATTAAAACACACGCAGCTCCTCTGCAAGTCACATTTCTGAGTTCATCATTCTGCTGCTTGACAGGTTTCAGCATCTTTAATTAAACAATCGATCGTTTTAGAAGCCCCTTTCTTTCAGCGTTTGTTTAGATGGATTGGTTCACCGTTCCTGTCTCATAAGGAAAACTTTTTTCATGTAGGCTAACCCGTTTTCTTTGAGTTAACAATTAGCTAAAAATATATATTTTTAAAGGTGCTGGCTATTTTAATTCTGTACTAGAATTGTTTCATGTTACCCGGAGATTTTGGATTTATCCGGACTGTAGCCTATGTTTAGTAGCTACACGTTATAATTATATATATATATATATATATATATAATTAATAATAAAAATAAATAATAATAATTAGCCAATTTATATAAATTTTGAGCTGTACAGTACGACGCGTTCCTTTGCTTTCGCCTTCGGGATTTCGCCCTTTAACAGGATTTTGTCCTCACCAACAAAAGCATGAAATATTCTATTATCGGGGTATTGTTATAATTTTAACATTGATTCTTGTTAATCATTTAACCATTTTTTTCAAAATATATAAACCCTTTAAGGAAATGTCATGGATGAATAGTAGCCTAAGCTTTAAAAAAATAGCTAAAAATAAAATAATACTAACTATCAATCTTTCAACGTTTAAAATAAAATATATGTCCTGGTTTTTCACCAGCTGCATTTAATTTAACACACCATTGCACTTCCTGAAACGCAGGATCTGTTAATTCAAGGCTTGCATCCTCTCGCCCCATGCCGCCTCCTCCCCGGATTTTATAGCTGGCTAAATTCCCCAATATTTACAAGATCTCTATGCTAAATGACCCTTGCAAACAGTCCGGGAGCGGCAGAGGGTCCCCGCCCCTCTCAATCTGTGCGCTCACTTTGAGCTCCCGCGACAGGCGCTTTGTTTGAACATCGCATCAGCTTCCGGATTCTTCACGCGCATATTCTTGACAACCCCTTTCAGTTATGACATTTGTCATCGGTGTTTGACATTAAAGTTATTTGATTCACACCCGAATCCAGGATGAATGCAGTATATATTTATCAAACGTGGGCCTATTTATCGACTACAGTTATTTATAATTTGATATAATTAATATAATTAAATCATGAGAACCTAGTTGAGAACCAGTAGTTGATGCTGTTGAACATTATCAAACAACGGACTGGTGTCAAAATCAGGATTTCGATACAGAATAATAATAATAATAATAATAATAATAATAATAATAATAATAATAATAATAATAATAAATAATGCATTTTAAACCAGAGAGCCATTGGCTACATATCTCTTTCAACTGTAATTTTTATTTTTTTTATTCTTTTAGCTTTCATTTGATAAATAATAATAATAATAATAACTGATGGCTGAATATGTGATAAATTTTATAATAATAAAAAGAAAAGAAAAAAAAAACTGAACGATCCAATTCAGTTCTTCAGTGTATCCTAATTCATGTCATTTTCTACTTTCCAGTAATAGTTCCATCATCTTTTAAAAATAAGAAATACACACTTTGAATAAAATAGAACATTTAAAGAGATGTTCCTGTTAAAAACAAAAGAGATAAATGATAATCTTTAATATGTTTTAAGTAATGTTCTCTGCAGTTGTTACACATATTTGTAATTTTTTGTATGATTACCTAATTTATTATTATTCCTCAGTGCAGAGTAATTTATCCTCTTATTTATGAAAACTCAGAACATATGTGTGTCTAATAATACGACTGCAACTGAAATGTAACTTTATCTGATTATTTTTTTATGAAGCAGACAATTTTATATGTAGCAAAAGATTAAGTATTTATTTTAATTAAAACACACACACACACACACACACACACAGGATGAGCTTTAGGAACTTCTGTACAGTATGTCTATTTATATAAAGGTCTTTTGTACATGTATGTGCAAAAGACCATAGGAAAGTAAGAAATTGTCTACACCTAACCACGTCACTGTTTATCCTAATGACACAAAATTAAGGCAGGGAATCAAATTATAAAAATAATAATAATAATAATAACAATAAAGATTATAAGGTTAAAAAAAAGATGAAGGAACTGAATGGGTTTCTTGTTTTATTGTTGCTTGATCATTGTTAAGTGTACTCTAGTATTTATGCTCATGCTACAGGTTATGAGTCATATTCTATGATATAAGTCAGTATGTCTTAGTTAATCTAGACCACTTTATTTTAGGTTTTTGATAACTGTTTTATATTATGTGCATGTCATTATATGAAGACATGCAATTTATTGCATTCCATTTAACAAAAGTGGAAGAATATATTTGAGAACAAGATTATAATAAGACTTTACATACCTCAGGTGAACTGATGCTATTTAGATTTATCTGGTTAAGAACACACACTCTCAAAAAAGGCTGATTCAATAATAGATTGTATTTAATTCTATTCACTATTTAGTTTTTGCATGTGTGTTGCAGGCATACAGTTAGGAGGTGTGGTGTGAATAATGAGGCAGGTGGCCGTTGTTTGAGTTTATCAAAGAGGAAGGTTATTAGATGTGACAGGATTCAGCGCTGTGTATCAGCCTCAGGGAGTTCTCAACAGAGTGTGTGACTTCTTCACGTAACGGACCCACCTCTGCTCTATATTGTCTGTGCTGGCTTTAGCCCCGAGGGCTGGCTGTGACTCCCTGCTGTGTTTTTGCTCTACACAGGGGAGATCAAAGACACATTTGGGACAATCGAAGTGTTGGTCGACCGAGCCCCTGCTCTGCACCACACCTGCCCACCTGTCAATCATTCCCAGGTGACAGGCGAGTGTGACAGTAGTGGGCCGTGCAGGAGCAAAGGATACAATTAGGGCAATTAGTGCTGTCTTTTGTGCTTCATGGATCCACTGCTCATTTTGTTTTTCATCTGTTCGTTGTCTATGTTATTAGTGTTGTCCTTTATCCTCACTTTCATCCTGACTACTCCAGTATTTTCTCCCTTTTTCTTAACTCTCTCCCGCCCTCTTTTCTCATGGTTCATGATTTCCTGAGGAAAGAGTCTCAGTCTCTGAGACGTGTACACAGCTGGCTGAAAGAGGACCTCTAGATTGAAAGAGTAAACACGGAGGAAGATTTCTCAGCCTGTCTTTGTGTGTTTGTGCTATCATGGCAGAGTAATCAAAGCCAACATGTGCCATCTTTACACCGCAAGAACGGCACAGAAGGTGCATCTCAAGCAGCATACAATGAAAACAAATTCACAGATACTGTTTAACGCTGCAGAAAGGAAGTAGAAATGCATTTTTTGGGTGCATTTTTTTAATAAAACAAAATTTGAAGAAAAAAATGTTTGAGAAAACAGGTTGCAGAATTGAAGTAAAATTAAAATACATTTATTTGTTTAAGAAAAGCAAGGGTTGTCAAGACAATAACATTTCTGAAATTCCTCTTAAGATGATTCATTTTTATAATATTTAGAATTTTAGTTAGTTCAAAATTTAAAATGAAAGGGATGCATTTTAAAAATGTAAAAAGTGTTTGAGATAGAAAACAGGTTGCAGAACAGAATTCTCAGGGAAGTAAAATTAAAATACATTTATTTATTTATATGGGAAAAACAAGGGTTGTTAAGGCAATGACAGATATATGAAATGCCACTTTTGATGACTTTTGTGACTTATGAATGATTAATCAGTTTTGTGAAATGATAACTTTTGTGGACCAATTATTCAAATCTGAGTTTTCCACAACTCTCATTTTATACAGCTTTTATGCAGCTTTGCATCTTGAGTCAGAATTCGGAGCAGGTGCGAAGTCACCTATGAAAACAATAAAAAAGTACAACTTTCTCAATCTTTCTGTGTCTCTTCACTCTTTCCTTCTCATTCTGTCTCTATAGGCCATATCTTTCTCAATCTTTGTCCCGCTAAATCCTGAATCAGGGCTCTGTCTTCAGCTCGGTCTGGCCACTGGTTCACTCTACATGGTTTCCTGAGGTGGGACAGGGGCCTGGCTGCGCTCCAAGTGTGCGAGTCATTTATCTGTCCACTCCTTCAGCTTTTCTCGTGGCACACAGCGACACACACACAGAGATATTGTATTACAGCAGCCATTGTCCCTAGACAGACAGGTGGGACTCTCACTGTGGGGTCCTAGAAGCCAGGCGGCAGTGGGCAGACACTGGGTGCGTACTTTATTAGTGCACTCATGCCTGCAGAAGCCTCCGAACAGTACGAGGGGAGGGTGTACAGTAAGGTCTTGTCCCTCTCACAGAGCGATGGCTGTCTCAGGCTTGGGTTTATCATCACTGCTGAAATTGCTGGAAGTTCTTTTGTTGGGGTTTTATTGCAGGAGGGGTATTTAGCCTCATTCTGATGCTAATGCCTTAAATTTTAGGGGCTCAGAGCTCACTCTCCGAGTCTCAGGGCCACAAGGGTGGTGACACTGTCCGTTATGAAAACAGTTCCCTCTATCTCTCCCTCCTTTCTTTTTTCCCTTGTGAATAAAAGAAGAGAAGGGCTGCATTTAGGCCATCTGTGCTTCCAATGCTTGAGTGTAATTTAATGTGTAGGTCCATTTTAAGATGAAGCCCATGTACTCTTGTGTGGTTTGTCTGTAGAATGGAGCCCAGATCGGTTTCCTCTTCCTTTAAGAGCAGTGAGAGATTAAGTAGGTTGATTGTGTTCCTTTCACCATCAGAATGAGGGCCGGTAACCTTAGCCTGCACTGTCTGCCATGGGGCTCAAAGGCAGGTAGATGCTCACTCCTCCGTTAATGTCATCCCGTAGATTACGTTTCCTCATCGTCAAAGTGTCTTAAGATGCACTGTAAGGACACGCATTCCTCTCCTATCCTCCCAATTACTGTATGAAAACAGAGGAACTGTTGTCAGAAAGAAGGGAAAACAACATATGTTGGTGGTAGGCACATATATACAGTACAGACCAAAAGTTTGGACACACCTTCTAATTCAAAGAGTTTTCTTTATTTTCATGACTATGAAAATTGTAGAGTCACACTGAAGGCACCAACACTATGAATTAACACATGTGGAATTATATATGGAATTATATACATAACAAAAAATTGTGAGACAACTGAAAATGTGTCATATTCTAGGTTCTTCAAAGTAGCTACCTTTTGCTTTGATTACTGCTTTGCACACTCTTGGCATTCTCCTGATGAGCTTCAAGAGGTAGTCACCTGAAATGGTCTTCCAACAGTCTTGAAGGAGTTCCCCGAGAGATGCTTAGCACTTGTTGGCCCTTTTGCCTTCAGTCTGCGGTCCAGCTCACCCCTAAACCATCTGGATTGGGTTCAGGTCCAGTGACTGTGGAGGCCAGGTCATCTGGCGCAGCACCCCATCACTCTCCTTCTTGGTCAAATAGCCCTTGATGCCTTCAGTGTGACTCTAGTCATGAAAATAAAGAAAACTCTTTGAGTGAGAAGGTGGGTCCAAACATTTGGTCTGTACTGTAAATTAGACCATTGCTATACAGTGTGATCAGCCTCATTGGTTGTGGCATGCAGTCATTAAAACAGCACACATATATGCAAAATATTCTTATATTCATTCTTAATATTCGCCTGCTGTACTGTTTGTTTCTCATTTGATCACTCATGTGTTGTGTTATTTGAGATATTGTATACTTGTATAAATCTAACTGAAATCTTGCTGAAACGCTACTGTCAATCAAACTATCGTGGGAGGGGCCTGTTTTCGTGCCATCACACAGACAGGAATCTGAGATCTGCTCGATTTGAGAAAGGGGTAAAGATATGAACGTAAAAAATATAATAATAATAAATTGTAAAAGTGCATTTAACATCATATGACCCCTTTAAACTGCTTAATTATACTGGAAATTGCCTTAAACTGCTTTCAGTATTCAGAATGAATCTTCATTCATCATATTTATTACATGAACATTTTGATAAACTCAAGAAATACTGCAAAAACAGCATTTTCACTTTTTGTCTGTCTATTTCTCTTTTTCTCACTGCAGGGCTTTGTACTTGGATACAAAGCTTATTTTTAACCTTTCTCATGATTTGTGAATCACTTTGATTAGAGGCCTCTGCTAAATGAATAAATGAATAATAAACTTGTTGGTTTTATTCAGCCTACATCACTAGTCTTTCGTCTCACTCAATGTTTTTTATAACCGAGTTTTTTTTTTTTTTCTATCACACTTGTGTTCAGTCTTGTTTTCTCTCTGTATTTCCCCCGTTTTCTCCTTTTTCCTCTTCAGTGTGGTCTCGGGAGTAACGGTTGAGTTTTAATATTAACCTGTTGCGATGAGGGCCATGAGGCAGCGCAATAAACCCTGTCAGCATGAATATGTATGCATGTACTCTAAATGGATACTGAGTTCTCTCTGTCACCTCTGAATGGTGGGAATAGAGATACAGGGCCTGATAGGTCTTTTTAGGAGGCTCTCACAGGAGCCATTAAGTTTCCAGTGTTGTATTATGAGCCTGGAAAAACCCTGTAGACATTCATACTGATATCAGTGCTTGTTTCCAGTATACCACAATTAACCCGTGCTAAGATTTAAAACACCTGTATGGAAGCTTTTTGTGTTACTGATTGAGACGCATTGCTCGTCAGGGTGACTGACCCAAACATGTTTTTGTGAAGGGTTTGATCCAAGTCTTGCTAAAATGAGACTGAGGAATGATAATAATGATCTCAGACCAGACGTGACCATGACATCTGGCATGAATGACAAATATCCTGTCTCACGGGTTAATTTTTAATTGCCCAAAGCCTAGTTTTAACCATTTTAAATGAGCCACGAAGAGGTTTTTTTTTTTTTTTTTTACAGTTTACAGTTTGCAATTGAAGTGAGTGAAAAAAGAAAGAGAAGAATTCTAGTTAAATGTACAGTATAAAGATGATTATGTCCTTATAATTACAATATTTAAAAATCACATAAGAATTTTATGATGAGAGAGGAAATATTAATGAACAACCAGAATTAAAGGGACTGATTACTTGTGCTTGTTCCCAGAGTACTTGCATTTTCTGCATCTGCAGCACAAAACACTTACTTACCAATAGAAACAGGGTCCACCCTGTAGTTTAAAACCTCTTAGAGGCCTTTGGCTTTTTTATTAGATAATCGATCCGTCCATATTAAAACAACAGAGTAAACTTAGTGATTCTCATATACTTCATTATTGCAGCCATTTGACCGGGCAGCATATTTTAGCAAACTGCATGTCACAGACCATCAATACAGCTCTAATCAGGGTTAGTTATGGCTGTGCTATAATGGCCAAGCCTCCTGTGGTCAGTGGTCCACTGTATGATTGCTCCGTGTATGTGTGTGCGGTGGAAACTAGCGGAAAGAGAATGGGATGCTCAGCATTTGCACTAACAATTTGATTATGTTGTTGAATTACTGTTATATAGATCTGCTGAGGCATTAATTTCACCGTATGGAGAGAGAGAGAGAGAGAGAGAGAGAGAGTCTACAGTATGTGGATACTGTATGTGTGTTTGTTGTGGTATCTGTGATGGGGATTTTTTTATCACTGTTTATTTAGTTTACTGTGTGGGTGTCGGTGTTCCTCTGAGAGATTCGCTGTGGAATACAACCCTTGAGCTGTCATTACTATGAAAACATTTCTGATAGTTTGGAAATGATAACGCTATTTTGTCTAAGAACATGTGCTGTGGATTACAAGACTTACGCAGCCAGTGCCACTGTGACTCAAACAGTGATAAAACATGTCATTTTTTTTTTTTTTTTTAGAACTTTACAGAATATTCCATGTGTCATTTAGTAGCTGGACACTGTCACATAAATGCTGCCTGTGATCTTCAACAGTCAGTTTGTGGCTCGCTCAGTAATGCAGGCCTCGTATCTTTACAGCGCTATATTTCGGTCCAATCGCTTCCATTCAGCAGCAGTGCGGACACAAGACAGGTGTCATCTTCCCTGACCACGGAGGCAAAAGCAGGCCTGACCCAGGTAAGATTATCCTCTCTCCTCACCGCATAACTCAAATCAGTCAGCGCTATCACACAGCTCCACAAGGAGCCATGTCATGAAACTCAACACACGAACATGTGACACTTACACCCGTAAAACATCTCCGATATTTAATATTCAACGGCTGGTGTTATTTACATCTCACTCAGTGATAGATGATCAGCCTCAAACTGGAGTTTTTCTGCAATTCGCAATAATCACTTTTACATATCTGAGGAATTTCTCAGGTGGCTCATGCTCATTTGATAGGGTCTTCGAAAGACGCAATTCAAAGCATTTTGTCTTTTTGTTTTAGATTATATATTAATGAAACTCTACCCTGACTTCTACATTTCTGTAACATAACCCCAAAGTGATGTCAGATGGCAGTGATTAAATATGGATGGAGATTTGGTACATTTTCCTACAGGGAGAGAAAGACAGAGACATGGAGAGGCAGAGATAGCGAGGGAGAAAGAGTATACCAAAAAAAAGTACTATTTTTTTTTTTTTTTTTTTTTAACAACCACCCGACTCGGTCAGATTGAGGAATCTCAAAGGTCCTGTCAGTGTCACCTGCATTCAGAACTAATGGACTTAAAATCAGCTCTACCTCCCAAGCTTTAATGAGTGTTAAATTATTGAAAGAATTCCATCCTCTGCTCCACCCCCTCCCTCTCTTTCTCTAATTTTCTCTCTTTCTGCTCTGTTTTTGCATGACAACATTTTCAGATTGCGCTCTGAGACGGATCAGTCCCTTGTTGGCAGTAATTGGGTGCTGGCCTGGGTTAATGCGCTCACCACCATTAATGAAAACGTTGAGCTGTAAGTGGGACTGTATGAAACGGAGAACGTTCTCAATAGCCTCCAAACAGTCACTAGGGTCCATTCTGCAGCAGGCCAGGCCCAGCTTTTATTGGAGTGAAGTGAAGCATGAATTCTGTGAGGGAAAGATGGAGCCAGTTATATTCAAAGCTGTAAGCCAGACGGTTGAATGAAATAACCTTTTTTTCTTTTCTTTTCTTTTTCTTTTTTAGATAAAAGAGAATCTTTTGGTTAAGTCAGGTGAATAAAGGCCCACACAGAGAGTAAAAATACAGTGAAAGACACTCACACATAGATTTGTGAAATACAATTCAAATACAAAAATACAAATCAAATCTATATACAATTTCTCAGGATACATTTTTAATAGAAAAAAATAAATAAATACTTGTGTTAATATTGCAATGGCAATGAAATAAAACACAATACAGATCTTAATTGTTTTGAAATGTACGTGAATACATAAACAAATCCCCTAAATATATTAATGATATCATTCAGTGAGAGTTACTTAATTTACTCTCTTTCCCTCCTTTTCTGTAGCTGCTTTTGTTGTGATTAATCCAGAAAGAAGCTGAGGTATTTTCTTGTGGAGTCTCACAGTATGAGAGCTTCTGAAACTACCGTACATATACCACCAAAAGTGAAAGCACAGCCAAGTGATGGTTAAACACTGAAGCAACAATTATGTATTTTAAATTACTTTCGTTTGTATCAGGATTTATGTGTAATATGAGTGAGTGAGTGAGTGTGTGTGTGTGTGTGTGTGTGTGTCCAGACCGCACCACCAACAGACATTCAGTGGGGTCACCATCTTGGCATTGGTAACCGTCGGCAACAGACCTCTTTAATGGGAGTTAATCATGTACCCTGAGGTGACATGAGAAAAGTGGCTCTGTGTGTTAAACTGTTCCATTGAGCCAGGATTGGTTGATGAGGGTTACAGGATTTTCTGTCAACATTGTAGTTCCATTCACACAAAAATGATATGGGAAATCATGGTTCATGAAATTGTGGATCAATAACAAAACTAAGTTAGAATGTCTTCTGTTCCTCTTTCTCTCTATTTAACAGATTTTCTTTTCTTTCCTTTTCTTTTCTTTTCTTTTTTGGTCTTTGCTTACATCAAGACACATACTAAGTGTTAAATCAACTGTTTTTTTTTTTTATCATTAACTCTATCAGACTGTGAATGTAGCATTAAATATTCACTTAAATGTGCTGTTTAGGAGAAAAAAAAAGTTGCTACATAATCAGAATAAGTACAACTACAAAGTAGCTAAAAGAAGTGTGAGACCAAGAGAGAGAGGGAAGAGATGAGAACTAATGAAGGGCTGGAGATGAACAGATTGCCTGGCAAGGAAGGGCAGTCTCACAGTGCGGATGTGACTGCCGTATCGACATATGCACAGAATCTAAAATCTGAATTTTAAATTCTGGAGAGCGGCTCACACTCTTTAGTGTCAAAGAAATGCCATCCTGTACAGCTGTCACATGACACCTCAGACCTCACACACACTCACCATTAGCACACATACATGCATGTCGCATACCTAGCTGTGCATCCGCGCACACACACACGGTCGTGGAAGAACTAGTAAACACCAGTCTTGCCAAATCGCAACATCTTAGACACACATGCTGCCCAATGTTCTTGTTAATAGCTGAGAATGAACAAGAAATATATATATATATATATATATATATATATATATATATATATATATATATATATATATATATATATATATATATATATATATATATATATATATATATATATATCAGGAAAATGTAAACTAAAACATAGTGCTAAAGTTAGAGGGTCAAATAAAGATGGAAGAGATCGGTTTTAAGCCAATTCTTGAAGATGGTTAAAAATAATAATATAATATAATATTTATATTATACTTATATATTATACTTACTCTAAATGATAATTTAACTCTAATAATATTATTTTATTTCTATTGTTGTTGTTGTTTAATTCTGACATAATATGCTTTAAAGTGCACCTATTATGTCTCTTTTACAATATGTAATATAAGTCTCTGGTGTCCCCAGAATGTGTCTTTGAAATTTCAACTCAAAATACCCCACAGATCATTTATTATATAATTTTGAAAATGTTTACTTTTACGGTGCAGAATAAAATGTAAAAGTATAATCAAGTTATGTTTACTACTGGCTTTATTTTACTCATGAATTGAAAAACCCCATTATAAAACCCCAGAGGAAAATATCGAAAGAAACTGGAGCGATTTAATCTTCTGGGTTCTGACGTTGTAGTTCCCCCACAGAAGTGCCTTTACAGCTCGTAACTGCTAAGAAAAAAACCCCATCTGTTTGGTTTTGATTATCCTGTCATCGTCTATAGCTTCAGTTCTTACTTGAATGCTGCTTTTAAATGCTCTAGTGTGAAGATATACATAGCGGATTGTGTGCAGCTCACGCAAGGCGGTGTCTCGGCTACATCACAGCAGTGTCAGTCAACAGTTGTGGGTGGGGCTTGTAAAATGTGATGTCACACTTTACAGATTCTGTGATCGGCTTGCTCTGAGACACTGCTATAATATATGGAGATAGGAAAAAGAAGCAGGTGGATTTTTATCATTATAGGATGGTTGTGTACACACTGCCAACACACATTTATGTCCAAACAATCTGTGAAAGTTAATTTTGCATAACAGGTGCCATTTAAACTTCATCACAACTGCAATCATGCCACTGTACTGAATAAATTAAATTTTCATTACTGTACAATTTTCAGTCTTCAGAAACAATCTGAATAAAAGGCAACAAATGTTTCTAGAATGCTGCTTGGTCATGGAGAACGATGCAAACCGCAAAAACTGAATATCAGTGCTGTTACAATGGGGTTCGCATTTAAAGGACCTGAACTAACTGTTTTATAATACATTATAATATTTGCTAATTATTTTCATACATAAATTCTGATGTTTAATGCAGGCATGGTGAAGCTGTTTAAAGAGTAATGAGTGACGCATTGGGTGACTGCACAGAGAATAGAGGAAACAAACTTCATGCGAGTCTGTGTTTGTGTGCGTCATGTCTGTGAATGCCTTTGTGTACGTGCCTGTGTCATGAGTGGCTTTGTGTTTGTGTGTGTGTGTGTGAGAGAGAGAGAAAGAGTGTGTGAGTGAGTGATAAGAATCTTTAACAAGTCTATTGAGGGTGGCTACACACTTACCCCACATCCAGTACCCTACTGAATCAGATCTGTCTCCGTTGTCAGAGCGCATTAGATACAGGCCAACACACACTCACACACACACACACACACACACACAAACACACACACACACACACGAACACACAAACACAAACGGACGAACAAACTATGTGCTCATATGCTCATACCACAAAGATGCTCACATCTCCTGCTCACACACACACTGCCATTAGCATTAGAAAATAGGCTATCAGCTGGAATAAGCAAGATGGAAAAGCGACAGAATGTGTGCATTTGTGTGTGTGTGTGTGTGTGTGCATGTGTGGGGAGAAGAGCTTAGCAAACCTTACCATAAAACACAAACACTCTCAACAAACAGGTTTTAAATGATTGCATCATCCTGTTCAAAAACACAAGACGTGCAAAAATCTCTCAATTGTTCAAGAGTGCAATAGCATCAATTATCAACCTAGCTTCATAATTATTTAAAATCATTAGACAATGTCAGACTGGGAGAACGAGCTCTCTCTGTACTGCTACAAAACAACCCAGGGCCTGTATCCCCACATAGCAGAACATTTCTCAGTGTCTTTCTGTGACTTTGGAAAATAATTGAGTTTAAACACTCAATACAACATTAATTAGTTTAGCCGTCTGCTGGTGATACCATAGATAAGAGACTATGTAATTCATATTGATTGGAATATGCACATTGAATGCAACCTCTTAAGACAAGCCTCCTTTATTAAGCTAGCACAAAGAACAGGTCATCATTTGTACAAAGATAGATCGCTTTAGATTTTATCTTTCTCATAAAAAGATTTGATTGTTTTTTTTTTTTTCTCTAAAGAACCCTCGCTCCCCATGTTATTCTACTTTGATTATATTACCTCTTAATTAGTTTGCATATTGAGTTGAACACAGTTTATTGATTTCACCAGCTTTCATTTGCATTGCAAAATTCTTCTAATCCAATATAATCTTATCCATAGCCACAGAAAGAATAATGACTTTCTTTCTGCCAGTTTTTTTCTTTTATCCCCCCACCTTTTCACAGTTTCTCTTTTTTAAAACATGTCTGAACATTTTTAGTTTTTTTGTACATTATTCCTTTTTAAGCTTTTTTTTTTTTTTGTAAAATCTTTTCGATCTCAGCCATTACTTATGTGTTTTGCAAATTTCATATATATATATATATATATATATATATATATATATATATATATATATATGCAGGTTTTTATATCGCATAGGTGATATATGTGAAGTATTGGTTTGCTGCAATTTCATGTGTGTGTGTGTGTGTGTGTGTGTTAGAGAGAGAGAGAGAGACTCCTGTGGAGATGTTGATGAGAATGTGTCAGGTCTGTAGCTGTTGATCTCACACACATTGCAGTGGCATGTTAAAATGTTAAACTATTCAGACTAATGAAACACAGGCCTGAGCTAATGGCCTTCCTCGGGGAGCAGACCTGTCCTTCAGGGTCTTTCTCGCTCTTTCCGTTTGTATCTTTGTGTTTTAGTATTGTCACTGATACACTTGTTTTGAAGTCCTAGCTGGCTGGCAGAGGTGTTTTCCTGTGGACAATGGTAAACTCATACTGTGTGTGTGTTTCATCATTGGTTTCCGTGCTGTATGTGACAGTATGCTGGTGCTCTGAATGTGTGTGTGCGTGTGTGTGTTTGTGTCTTTGCTTTAGTCAGTGACTCATTCACCCCAGGTTGGATCAAAGGCTTTTAAATGGGCCACACTGACTAGGAGGCAGAGTGAGTTACCCGGGGTTTACAGCATTATCAGCACCCCGACTATCTACACACATATGCACACTGATCTACAGCAGTGGAGCACTATGAATAACAGCATTGTTCTTCAAAGAGAGCTGCACATTTTCACTACTTTAAAATCGTGAAAAATCTGGGGTAAGCTGTTTTATTAAGTTGAATATTAAAATAAAATAAAAGAATCATTAATTAAATGTAACTTTTAATATTAGAAATGATATATTATATAGATGATATATTTTAGACCATGTTAAATCTGATATATATGACTCATCTCAAATTGTGATTTTTAAGTAATCATGCTTCAAGTCCCCTTCTTCCATTTCCAGTCAGGGCATGCCATTTTACTGTAATGGTTATATACCAGATGGATTCCAGGCCATTTGTGCATGAACAAAAGGCATGGTCAAGATCATGTTTATGTGTCTGCCAAAATACCCATGTACGTTCGTATGCTGTTACAGGAAGAAGTGGCTCTGACTAACACTGAGGTTTCCAGATCAAATGCAAACAAAGAGTATTAGTTTTCAACATTTGTAACCACCGTGGCGTCTTCTGGTAAGAGCGAATGTGTCACATATGTCGCTAGGAACAGCTGTTTTCAAAAGTCTTAAGGCCGCAAACCCCTAAATAAAAAAAACTGTGGTGGTCAATAAGATTAATTAAATTGTTCTTTTCTGAGAAATTTTCTGTCAAATTGTATATATCAAACAATTTAATTTACCATATTACAAAGTAAGATTTACCTTTTCAAATTGCAGATTGTGGGTGAGGTCTTTACTTGTGTTTTGATCAGACACCCAGTCCTTGTAAAGTATATCTCTTTAAACTTTACATAAAAACAGCCAGGGACCAGTCGTAATAAAACGGCTAAATACTTCTCACACAGGCCCTGCAGCCCGAGGCCCCCACATCACACTGAACTCTGACCTTATCAGGTGAGAAGGCGTAAGTGACTTGTAAAGCATGTAAATAAAGACCTGTGCCCTGTGAGGGGTTACATTAGCCCCTGAGGAGAGACGAGAGGTGGGGGGATTGTTGAAAGTGCGAGTGCGCAGGAAAGGCTTGTCCAGGCTCTGCTTACACGTGTGTATGTATGTACTGCAGTCCTGTTGTTTGACTGATGCTGTTCTTTGCTGTAAGGTGAAGACCTGCAGTGTAGATGATCTTGTTTATGACTCACAGGAACGTAGAATACTTAACATGTCTGCTCACTGTGAGATGATGAATCGACGAAAGCTTTTATTTGAAGAAGAGTCTGAAGAATGAGCTGGTTTGTTTTAAAAGGTCATGGGTCAGTCGTCCAATTTTCCATAATTTTATTGTGGTGACACCGTGAGTCCTCAGAGATTAAATTATGCTTATATTAAAGGGACAACAAAAAAATGAAGCCAGATGGACAAACCATATTAATTTATTTTAAATAAAATATGAAACAAAGGTTTTGCTATTTTATTTTATTTAATTTTATTTTTTATCATCTGCAAGAGCAAATATGACGTATATTCATGCAGTTGCCAGCTCCCGCTCCTCTGCTCTCCATTCTCCCGCTGTCAGTCTTCAGCTTCCCAGCAGGCACTGAATGATTTATCGACAGGGTAAACTCTATATGAATCAGACCTAATCTTCAGTTATACAGTTTACAATGTTTGAGTAACTAATCGGCATGTGTGTACACACACTTTTCATCCAACTGTTGGGCTGAAATCCATAGGGAGCTGAGGTAAGCTGCATGAAGGAAATCTCTCAGTGTCTTAATGCTGAGCTGTAACAACGAATTTAGAATTACTCCAGTGTGTATAAACTGCTTATGGTAGCATGTGGACACAGATGTAGATGTAATAATAATTTTAGAAAAATAGGTTTTGGAGTTCCGCAATTTATTCAAGGATTTATGTTAACACATCAGTTAACATTTTACTCCCTTGTTCCAAAAACATGCAATTGAAAACACATTCCCCTCAAATAAGCAAGAACGATTGACAGGGATTTATGAATGTAACTTGAATAATGAATAGACACCTATTCAAGAGATGACGCTAAAAAGTCATTTTTATAAATGTTTAGGTTATCCCCAGTACTTTATCTGCATGCATCAGCGCAGTGGCATTTTCTGGCATGTTTAAGTGCAGCTATTGTAAAAATGGCTGGCTTCCTGTTGCTCTGCTGAGCAAGTGATTGTATTCAAGCCTGAGGAAGGGGAATAGTTTAAATGCAGATGTTTTCACCCTAAACACACCCACGAGACACAAAGAGTGTGTGCACTGCAGACAGAGCAACAAGAGCAAAATTAGTCACCCAACACTTTTTGACAGAAAACTGGTTAGAGAAGGGGTTACGCACATTTAGATATGATAAGACATGAAGTATTTTGATTATTGTGGTTAACCAAAAGACAAATATATCACAAACAGCATGTTTGTAAGATTAATAAATCAGTCAACTGCCTAAAAATGTTATCATTGCTGAGTAGACTTCATTTAGTGGTCAGAAATGAAGTTTTTTTTATTTTTTTATTTTTTTATTTTTTTATCTAGTAAGATATTTTCTAGATGTTTCCAAATGTTTTTTGTTGTTGTTGTTGTTGTTGTTGTTGTTGTTTTTTAGGTCTGCATGTATTCTAGCATGTATCAGAGATGCTCACAAGTCTCTGAGCTAGAGTCCAAGTCAAGTCTCAAGTCTCTGAGCTAGAGTCCAAGTCAAGTCTCAAGTCTCTGAGCTAGAGTCCAAGTCAAGTCTCAAGTCTCTGAGCTAGAGTCCAAGTCAAGTCTCAAGTCTCTTTATTATATTAAGTCTCTGGTTATAATAAATGTTGCATCACGTACAGCGACCCATCCAAGCTGCTTAGAACACTGCATAGCTATATATAAGGAATTCAAAGCATGTAATATGTTATTATGACAACTCTATTTATTAGCATACAATATCAACTTTGATTTTGGTATAAAATCAGTGTAAACAGGCTATTGCAACATGACAAAAACACCAAGAATGCTTTACTTTTAAGTTAATATCTGTATTTTGCATTTATGGATTCAGTAATGGCCTTGTGTCTGTCCTGGCTGTATAGCTGCACACCTCTTGTCTGGCTTAAGAATGAACAAAGCTACGCTGACTTACGTTATTCATACAATACCTACTCACAAATAAACATCAACAACAAAGCCGGCTGCAATGAATTTCTGTGCAAAACAGCTTTTACTACAAACACTTCAACACAAGAACATTGTTATCACACAAGAACATTTTGATAGAGAACCAAAAATATTTAAAGTAGATAAAATTAGAATAAATAAAATGGAAATGTCTACATACTATTACTACTGTAAACTTTGCAAATAGGACATCAGCCCCTTCAAGTCAATGAACAATAACAAAGTGGGCTGCAATGAATATCTGTGCAAAACGTCATGGCTCCGCTCCTACCCAATGACAGAGGCACGCAGGTTTTTTTCCACTGGAGTACTCACGTGAAGGATGCGTGCACAACTAATAACTAATATCATCACGCTATAAAGGGTTGGCCTGCGCTGGGTGCGCCCCTCCCCCTATAACTGTTCTGTCTCGCGGAGGAGCTCATTTGTGTGCATCTGTATGAAACACGCGCTCTGAAACACGCATAGGAAAAAAGAGCGACAGAAAGAACGGCTCCCCTCCAGCCGTGACTCGGCTCCCATCGTTCATGTTTATGAGCCGTTCAAAAGAATCGGTTCGTTCGCGAACGTCACAACTCTAACAGCGAGCTCATCTGACGTTTACTAAAAATTAACATTGTTCACGAGTCCCGGAGCTCGAGTCCGAGTCGAGTCTGAAGTCTTTCGAGGACGAGTCTCAAGTCGAGTCTGAAGTCACTGTTTGTGCGACTTAAGTCGCACTCGAGTCCGAGTCTCAAACTCGAGTCCCCATCTCTGGCATGTATGTTAACACACCAGTTAACATGTTACTCTCTGAAATGCTTTACCTAATAGAAAATATTTAATTTTACTTAAACAGTTGTCTTTTACAAAAAGACAACTTTTAATGCATAATGGCATCAATGGAATGTAACAGTACGTTACGTTTGATTCACCTCTTATAAAACTTTTAAACAAGAACATGTATTGAATTCACATTTTCCCCTAGAGTCAGCTGCTTCATTGACACTGAACATCAAGGAGATTTACAATGCTATCACTCTAACTAACTATTTGAAATAAAACTATATACGACTATTTAATCTAAACTAAGCTTTTATTTTGCTTAAACTCACTTTACTGTTACTGAAATCGTCTGTTATTTTGGGAGAGGAGAATTGTATTGCTTGTACACATCTAAAACATTAATAATGAGTTCATCGTGCCTTAAACAGTGTTGCATTTAAGTGTTACATTTATAGCTGAAGTAAAATTGCAGTGTTCTTGTTAAAACCCCTACTATTCAACCAGCCCTATTTGAGGACATATATGCATAAAAAGTTAATTAGAAACATTATCTAATCTGTGGATCAGTCGTTTTGCTTTGGGGGATCCTTGAATATGTACATGTTGTTGTAATCTCCATAACTTTCCTACAAAAGTACACAGAATATTCCATCCTCCTGGTTACAATTATTTCCATCTTTTTAGAATGAGTTGTGCAACAATTAGCCCATGGGTTTAATTTGTGTTGTGTTTGAGATGTCCTCTGATTACTGATGCCTCTTTAGACCTTTTAATATGATGTAATTGCTTCCATAGAGAGGTTGGGGGCAGATGTGAGAGAAGCGGACGGGTTTTATCAGTAAAGTATGTCATGACTTAAGAAGTGACCTTGTCTAATAACTCTAATATAGTCAGTCTCTGTTGGTTTCAATTGTAAAATGATCCCAGTGGGCAGAATTTAAAAGTAATAAAATAAAATAAAATAAAAAAGATTTTTTAAAAGATAAAAGAATGAATAAAGTAATTGAGAAGATCACTATTAACTTTGTTTGATATGCATACATGCATGGAAGGAATATGATGCAAAGGAAGTGCTCATGACCTCACTCGTTTGGTATGCTGCATCAGTCTTCGTGTGATTTTTGTATTTTTTTCCACATCTCGCCGTTACCTCTCTTCTCTGTTACCTCTCCCTCCTCCTTTCATCTCACCGCTCATCCTCCTTGGTCAGCTCTCTTTTGTCCTCACCCTCCCCTCCATTTTGTCAAGTGGTCATCAAGGGGTCAGTTGGGGTGATGTGAGGCTGTAAAATGGCCCGAACCAAGCTGACCATCGAGAGAGAAGAGTTTAATCTCAGCGGTGCTGACCTCTGACTGCTGAGTCTGAGTTAATGTCAGTGCTGAGCCTCCAGCCCCGAGCTGCCAATACCACCATGATTATAACCAATCTGCCCCTCCTAATGCAATTATCTGATCAATCTCCCATTTTACTGAATAAATAACGAGGGAGAGATGGACAGAGGGATGAGAAATGAGGGCAAAAGAGAGGGAGAGAGAGCTCTCCAGCGGCACAATTCTGGAGAACATTTCAAGAATTTTAAAGATGGTGTGGGACACTTATTTAACTCCTTATGTAGTCAGTAATAATGCATGCTTACACTTAAGTATGAATGGTAAAATAAAACAGCTCCGTTAAAAACAGCTCCTTCTCTAAAATGTTATATAAAGTCTTAAACACCCACAATTAACTGATAACAGGACTTAACAGCAACCTCTTCCATTAATTTCTTAAGCCTTCTGGATATTTTCATTCCAACCAGTCTTTGGCTGGCTTGGACCCTGAAAAGAAAAAGCAAATTAGTATATAAAGATAAAGATATATGAGATATTGCTTTTCAGAGAGAAGAGCGAAAGAAAAAGAGATTTTTCTGAGCGAGGTGGTTTAAATCAGATGTTAGCTTTTGATGCTATTTGTGTGATTAACATTGAGGGCCAGGGTTCAGTATTTCACACTGGGCTTTACCTTACTTAGCTGAACCCTGTTAATCTCTCACGTGTAAGTTACACTTATCAGAAATCATGATGAATACAGCAGAGGGAGAGCAAGAAAAGCATTTTTGAGTGACATAACTAGACTGCGCTCTTCGCTGTGAATCTGAGAGCGCGTGATGACTGAGCCTTACACGATATTCAGCCGAGCTCAACCGACAAGGAAGTGACACGACGGTCCCTCGTCATTTATTTACCTGTGGCTTTTTGTAGCTTGCTTCACTGTGTGCACCTGACACCCGACTCCTCTCTCCTTTTCTTTCTGTTCTTCTCAGTTCCTCAAGGCTTAGCTTACCTCTTTCTCTCTTTCTTACATCGTCTAACTTTAATCAAGTAAATGGATGCATCTAAATGTTACTAATTTCAGCTCAGGTAATTGCAATCCATTAATTAAATTTGATCCAAAAAAAAAAGGCGTTGTAAGTGATTGGAAATGTCCAAAGTCTTAGTGATTAAATCTTCTCTGTGATTCAGAGCATTGTTACGAGTAAAGATATTGCCCTCTAGTTTTACAAACCTTCTGTACAGGCAGAAATGCAGGCATTGTTTAAGCTATCATCCGTAGAGGCGGTAAGCTAAAACGGCTGTTTTTTACCTCGAGAGGGTCTATAAATGGTAGTTGAGTGTGGTAGGTGGCCAGCTGTGGACAGTAACAGTGCACTCTGAGTACGATAACATCTGGAGATCAGGTTAGTATAGAAGGACTGTTAGAGAGAGAGAGTCAACACAACTCGAGAGAGATGCCAGGATGAGGTAGTGTTTAAGAACAGCAACAGGTGGCCGCTGGCAAAAGACGTTACGTGTGTGCTGAATGAATCACAAGTGTGTATTTGACCCTCTTTTCATCTGTTGTCCTTCTACAGATTATGGGCAGCCCTGCTTTAGATGGCCAAATAATTTTATTCAAACAACCACTGATGTGGACACCAAGTCTGACGTCTCTACCTGGTCATGCTGGCCTTTTGTTTTGTTTTAAAATGGTTCTGCTAACTACTTATATATAAAATCTACAATTTATTTGATTGATCATATTCCTTAAACTCAAAGCAAACGTGAAGCAAACATAATTGACCACCTTCTTCAGTACTTTGTATTAGTAATTTCTTGTTATGTTTCACAAAAGACATTGTGATTGGTTATAGTCATCCTGAACAAAAATGTCTTATCTAATTTCTTTAAGGATTAACTGTTTGAGCTGGCGTGGAAACACAGGTCTTTCCATTGATAGTGTTGAAGTCTGGTTGCTCCACGAGTCTCACTGTTTCCATCATTTTTATCAGAGCAATGACAGAACACAGGACTGAAATTCAGACTTTCTCAGGACCTCACACACACACACAATCACACACAGGATTGCATACAAAGACACATATGCAGACACTGACGTGAACACACACAGACTGACAGATAACAGGCTCGTAAATTGCTGCTGTTCTGCAAGACTGCTGAGCTCCCTTATATACTGAAGTGAGTGTGGGAGAGCGTGCAATGACTGTAAGCTTAAGCAGAGCTGCCAGTATTATTTTATTTTATCTAAAAAATATAATTCCATTGTTAAGGGTAAGGTTAATTAAAATAAGAGTAATTAAAACAGATATGACTAAAGATGTGTGAGTCAACAGTGGTTTAGTCAAATGGAAATAGTAGCACAGGACTTTGATATTAAATTGAGTGACAAACTTTAAGGGATGAATTTATTAAGCAGATTGCAAGTAGGCCACAAATGAAAACAGAGAGGCTTGTCAGCATGACAAAAAAACATTCTGCTTGCAGGAACAACCAGTGGCTTCAACCAAGCAGCAGGGATGAGAGGAGAATGTAAAATGAAAGCAGCTGTGTGCTGAGACGGAAACTTTGAGAGGAGATGGCTAAAGGAGGGGTTGTTGAATTTTCATGAATGAAAAGAGAAAAAGAAAAGCAGGGAGAAATTAAGGTGTATGTAAATAATTTGTGGCTGACTGTGCAAAATAACTTTTTTTTTTTTTTTTTTTTGAGCGTCATAAATTGTGAATCATGTATATATATTTTTTTCTTTAGTTACATTAAAAGAGTTTCTATAAATTCTTCAAATTCTTTTGTTGATACTGGCAACATTTGTGAATGTTAACACACTCTGAAAGATGATGCTTGTTAATTAAATAGGAAGTTGTCTACTTGTCCTCTTTACATGCTTACTCTCTCTCTCTCACTTCATCATTAGCGTTAGAGGAGGCTGTAGCATGTCAAGGTGAAATGAGTATCAGGTGCTTGTCTTCGTCCTACTGTCACCTCTATACTCACACAAACACATGTGTAACACATGTATGATTACAGTAAGCATTTTACTATTTCTATTACAATTGTTTTACTAGTTATCATTGTCCAATTAATTTTAAATTAGTTAAATCGTTTAGTTTAAATAAAGTTAATAAAATATTATCCAGATTAAAATTGAAAAATAAATTTAGTTAAAAAGTTTAAATATAGTGTAATGCTCCTTAAAAATTTTGTCTGACAATAAAGTACTCACATTCAAAGTTTTCAGAATTGTTAGTGTTGACTGCATTTGTTTGTGAAACTAAATCTTGTTATTAAAAAGTAATAGTTCGTTAGTTAGTCAATCTAGGAGGGATGCTGAGGAAAACTAACCTGTCTCAGCAGCTGCTTGTGTCCTTTTACCACTGTTCAGTAGGAAGCATACTTTCCCTCTGCATTCTAGTGTGGTATGCTGGCTGCACTATTGGTGAGAAAAAAGCTTTGCAGAGAGTCATCAAAAACAATCATTGATGCACAGCTGCCTTTAGTTGTTGACATTTACAGCACCAGATGCATAAAACAGGCCAGAAGTATAATAAAGGACTCTTCACACCCCAGTAACGACCTCTTCACTCTGTGGCCCTCTGGAAGATGCTACAGATCCCTTAAGACACGCACCTCCAGACTTCAGAAATTTTTTTATCCACGTGCCATCTCTCTGGAGCAGTGGCGTAGCCTAAAATAGATGCAGAATTATTTTTTATAGTCTCAGCAAAACATGTTTACTAAACTTGTGCTATTGTTGTTTACTTAGAAAATATAAATTTTTTTCAATCAATACTTTCACGCGTAAATTACTAATATTTTAACTGACCCCTTGTTTCCATGGCGATGCGTCATGATTGTCACGTGACACACAGCAGCCACTAACAGATGTATCGGTATTCGTTTTTAGTTTTTCATTTTTTTATTCAAATATATACACAAACTTGCTTACCATGTCAACTATCTGATATTCCGATTCTTCGTTTAAAAACCTTTATAAATTATCTTGATCTATAACAAGATGAGCCCTGCAGTTCAGAGTCCTGTCAGCCGGATTTAACATACAGCACTTGAATTGCCCAGTTTCTCCCGAATTAAATGAAAGTAAGTGGCTGTTGAACTGGACGAAGAATAGAGTAAACTTTACTGTTCTGCTATGTGTGTCTGATATATGAATAAAACACGTCTGCAAATTACATTTCATTCGTTTTTGCTGCTTCCATAGACATCAGTGTGTATTTTACAAACTACCAGTGTATTGTTCTACTGTGATTATGTATATTTAAATAGATGAAACATAAATTAAACATTATGTGGTTGAAAACACTGCATATTAATTGTGATATGACAAGCGATGAGCGCGTCAGTCTTTGGCTCAGTGCCAGCCAACGCGCGAGAGCTGTTTGAATCTGGCAGTTCTGTGACGTCACTGAACATTCTAAATCATACTCTCTGGAGCACAGAAATAAGAATCCATTATATGGTGCAATAATGCTAAAAATGTTAAAATGTAATTTACATTTTAAATTATTTTTGTTTAAATATATCTCCCGACATTTGGACTGCCAACCAATCAGCAAACAGCAGCTGACTGTGACCCCAGCAGTCTTTAATCAGATAATTTTTGGTTGCACATTGCTAGCTAGCAATATGTCGCAGAGCTCCTTTCTTAATTTTTTTCTAAGCAAAAAACCTTGGCTTGATGGACAGCCGGACACAAGGCCTTAAAAATGTTACACCTGATGAGGATATTTCTCCCTCCCCGGGCCCAACATCAACTGACAGTGTTGCCAGATTGGAAATGTCCAAGTATCGTACCAGAAGTTAAAAATTATCGTATTTGGAAGAAAATTATTACATTTAACAATTAACTAAATTTTGACATGACCTGCAAATTACCACTAGGAGTATGGTTGGACGGAAGCAGTGCGACAAAAATACTATCCCATAATTTTGCACAGTAATCTGACAATAAATGTGGCACACCCAGATTTTCATATGCACACCCAGAGTCTCATTTCTGGCTACGCTACTGTTCTGGAGTAGTTCTAGTGAGCCGACACTAACCGGAGCCTCTCAGTGCCACTACCCATTTGAGGTGAGAAGTCTATAGAATCTAGTGAATGGGGTCATCCAGACCGCAACTCTACAAATAACTGTCAGCGAGGCCCCATGAGCCAGCAACCAGGAGGATGCAATACTTCTAGTAGAGTGAGATCACAATCTGAGTGGGCAGGGCACACTCTGTGCTTGAAAAGCCAGGATGATGGCATCCACAATCCAGTAGGGCATCCTCTGCTTAGAGACGGCATTCCCCTTCTGCCGGCCTCCTTAACAGATAAAGGGATGGTCTAATCCCTAAAGCTTTGTGTCCAGTCTACGTAGCATTTCAAGGCCTGGACAGGACAGAGCAAAGCTAGGGCTGGGTCTGCCTCCTCCTCATGCTTGCCTACTGACTTCCCTTCCACTGAGTTATGGTTAGCAGCAATCGCAGCAACATATACTTTAAGGATGGAGGGAGACAGCCTTCACTCCAAACCTTGCAGCAAAAAGGAAAGCACGACCCTAATTGGACATCTCTGGGGGTTTTCACAATGAGAAGAACACCACTAGAAAACAGGTTCCACCTGTGATGTGATAGTGTCAACTACCTCTTGGGGTAGGTTACCAAGAACGTCCACATCCCGTCAAGGGACCAGACATTAAGTTTCCAGAGGTCTGGATGTGGGAGTCAGAAGATCCTCAGAGGAATACAGTGCCACAAGCCGGACCTGCTCCTTGTCCTCCCTGAGCTTGTTTGTCGGAAACACATACTATGAGCAGGCACAGTGGCCAGCTGTACGCCAGTGCATCCGTGCCTAGTGTTCCTTCAGTTAGGGAGTAGAACAAATGGCAGTGAGAGGTTTCTGAACGCAAACAGCAGAAATGGTCTGTGGTGTGGAAGGATCGACACATGATAGTACACGTCCTTCGGGACGATCGCTGCAAACCAATCTCGGGGACGTACACACCCAAAGATGCATTTCTGCGTCAACATCTTCAGTGGTAACTGGTGAAGAGTCTGGATCAAGATACGCAGGTCCAAGATTGGTCTTAACCCACTGCCTTTCTTAGGCACAATGAAAGTAAGTGCTGAAAAACCCCATCCTCATATCGGCTGGAGGGACTGGCTCTATCACACCCTACGTGAGTAGGACTGTGATCTCTGCAGGCAAGACAGGGGCATTGTCTGCCTTCATTGTTGTGACATGGATGCTGCTGAACTCGGGGGGATGAATCGCATAGCCGAGGCTGAGAGGGGTCTGAGTGTGCAGTGCAACGCTTACCTGGTTCCACAGTTTGAAAGAGGGTGCGTGAATAGGGCCTTTGTTGATGCTCTTGAACTGTCCACTGCTGCCAACTGGCAAAGGAGGAGGATGACTCTCCATGCCTTTCTGGGACCCAGAGATATAGAAAAATGTTCTCTCATCGAGATTTTCAAGATACTCCACCCTGCCCTCCTCTGGGGGAGGGAGAGGTGCAATCGCCTTTCCCCAAAAAGCAGTTTCCTCCCTCTCTCAGTTGAATGCCCACAGGGGCATTAAGGAACCAAACTTTGTTGGCGTCCCTCATATGTTATGCAACCTGGGAAAACCCACCACATGGTGAAATGTTAATTTTTTAGGTTTTGATACCATATAAAAGCTGAGTTCAAGTTTACACTTGAAGTAGATTGGTTTCTCGAAGCGAGATCCCAATTAGTCGGTCACCGACATGACATCGAGAAAGTGTCAATCACTGCGTTGGAGAGAGAGCTCTCTGAGGAAGAATCAACTTCACTGCCACCCTTTGGGATGGTGGCAATGCCTCAAATCGGATCCGAAAATGACAACCATGCTTTTCCGGGCAACTGAGAAAGTAGTGGTCAAGTGGAAACCTCCAACATGTCCCGAACCTTTGAGGTTGGATGATTGGTTTCTCGGGGTGGCTTGCGCTGGTTCTCAGTGCCCCACCTCTGCCTTTCTTCCCAGAGGTGCATAAGGAGCTCACCAGGTCATGGACGGCAGCTCCTACTGCCGGAAACCGATATGCTTGTTCTTCCTCCCTCACCAACCTCAAAGGTAAGTAAGCAAGGGGTTATATGGACCACCACTACCCCCCCCCCCCATTCTCGATGTCATGTCGGTGACCGACTAATTTGGATCTCGCATCGAGAAACCAATCTAATTCAAGTGTAAACTAAATGAGCCAGTGCACATAGGCATGCGATTATTGCATCCAGCTGCAGCTGATTACAGCTTGAGCATAAAAAGGCAGCAGGTGCAATGTATGCCAGCTTTTCGCTTCGGAGCCGACCAACCACATAGTTCTGCTTCATCCAAGTCTTTAATTTCCCTGAAAGACCAATTTCTCTAAAAGATTTCACCGACATGACATCGAGGATGACCGACTGAAAGGGAACTGTGCAACAAACTACTCATATTTATATTTATGCCTAAATTATCTTGTATTCCTTAATATTTAATTCACTACTGTACATATTTGAACTATACCTATTTTGCACATTTTATATGTATAATTATTTACATTTACACTGTATACTGTACACTTGTTTAGATTTGCACTATTTACTTTTTCTGTATCATTGTTTACATTTTATTAAATGTACATTTTTGTATGTATGTGTGTACTTTCAATGTAAGAGCAAAATAACATTGTTGTACAGCTGTTTAATGACGATAAAAAGCTACTCTATTCTATTCAAAAATCATTTTATACTATTTTATTTTGTATTATCTTATTTCCTGGCAATTTCATTTTTAACAAAATGAATTTCCCCCTCTTTATAACATTTTAATCATTCTCATTTGTCAGTGGCACATAATTGTTTTACAAAAAATATAATAGCTTATTTAAAGGGGGGGTGAAATGCTCGTTTTCACTCAATATCCTGTTAATCTTGAGTACCTATAGAGTAGTACTGCATCCTTCATAACTCCAAAAAGTCTTTAGTTTTATTATATTCATAAGAGAAAGATAGTCTGTACCGATTTTTCCCGGAAAAACACGACCGACTGGAGGCGTGACATGTGGGCGGAGCTAAAGAATTACGAGCGCGAGTAGGCTTTTGCGTTGAGAGCGTTTGGAAGCTGTGACACAATGAGGAAAAAACCAACCAAAACAAACCATGGCTAACAGTCAGATTCAGCGTATATTTATGATCCAGAATCAGATCCCGAGGCTGAAACTGAACGAGAGCAGCAGCAGCAACGACTCGCTCCGAACGGGGTTCGAACCCGGGTCTCGGCATGGGAGACGGACGCACTAACAAGAAGGCAGAGATATTTTAAGCAGTTTTACTCACCGCCTGCGGTTCCAACACACGATCGTGGCCCTTTTTCGTTGGGATTGCATCATCCTTAAGAAATAAACGATACGCAAACCCATCGTCAAACTGGGCCATGTTTGTACAACAAGCATCTTCGAAATGCAGGGAACAAACACAAACACTTGCACAACTCCGTTGATGCTCTTTAAAAATAAATCCATCCACTGGTCCCTTAATGCTGTTTTTTTTTTTTTGGTAATCTGTGCAGGGTTGTCTTGCCCTGGCAACCAAAAATACACTTCTTTTGTGACATTTCGCGACGCTCTCGCTCTGATCACTGAATGCCTCTGCTCTCAGTGCTCTGCTATACGGGAGCGCGCGCTCTTCCGGCAGACGTGACCTAGGACCCATATAAGGAAATTCCGCTCCATCTAACGTCACACAGAGCCAAACTCGAAAAAAACTTTCAAAAACTTGTGACAAACCGGAAGGAGTATTTTTGGAACAGAAATACTCCTTCAAACGTACACCTTAATTTTTGAAACTTTGTCCATGTTTAGCATGGGAATCCAACTCTTTAACAGTGTAAAAAACTCAGTATGCATGAAATAGCATTTCACCCCCCCCTTTAATATTCATTTTGACCTCCTGAGGGAGACAGACATTCTCTGAAGACTAAATTGAAATTGAATATCCATTAAAAGCTCAAAGAGAAAACATTCAGTTCCTTTGCTTCTCATATTAAACCAATTTTGGTGGGTGTGTATAGTTTTGTTTAGCTGGAAATCTAGTTTTCCTGGTTATTGACCTTTTAACTGTACCACTGGGTCATGATTTCTCCATCATGGTTTGATGCCTCTGGCTTTCCTCACACAGCAACACACTCTCTGCTACTGTATCCAGGACACGTCCAGAGTGATGTAATATCAGTCGGCACGGTAACGGACACGGGTAGAACAGCGAATGGCCGATCTAGTGACTCTTAATTATGCAGTCCTCTCTTTTTTGGACCGAGCTGTGGAATGGACCATTAACCAGGACACAACACACAGGCCATGGGTCAGTACAGGAGTTGCAGAGGGGACGTGACCTCTGTGTGTATGGCAGAGATAAAATAACAGGCATGCTGGGATAAAGTGGATCATTTTGATTTTAAGTTGGCCAATCTATAATCAGACTAATAATTCAATATATAATTACTGTGAAAGCAGGTATTTACTACATGGATTTTACTGGGGTCATGACATGATATTCATTATTTGGTCCTGTCTATTAATTTATTCAAAAAGTAATTTGTGAATTAAAATTCACTTTGATATTTTTCATGGCGCATGGATGAAAAGAGTGTACTATTTAAAAAAAAAAAAAAAAAAAAAAAAATTAAATAGCAAAAAGATTATTAATATTTAATGAGTTACTTGACATTTCTTTGTACTTATTTTGTGAAATTTGCTAGCAATTTATTATTGAAATTATATATCTATATATATATATATCTATCTATATATATATATATACAATATATATAATTCTCTCTCTCTCTCAGTTCAATTCAATTCATATATAATTTTTCTGTCTTTCTCTCATTGTGAAATAGAGGACTAAAACTCGGTCGCCATGATTTTGCCAAGTAAGACATGTTCCTGGATCAACATCTTCTGATGATCCTGGATCAACATTATTGTCCAATAATATAGGTTTAACCCAATCCCTATCCCTATCCCTACACCTAACCCTACTAATAATTTATTCCTAAAAAGCACCTAACCCTGATAGTTAGCCTAAAACAGATATTTTCTGAAAAGGTATATCTCAATTCTGACTGGTTGATTGGAATGTTGTTCCAGGATGTCAAATCATGCTCCCCAAAAAACTCTTGTCCTCCAAAACTAAATTGTGATCAAAACTAAATTCAGGAAAAACATAAAATAGTACTTATCATAGGATGTTATCATAGGACCCTGTACACCCTCATAACTATAAGGCAATATCAGTAAGGTTAGTTCAGGTTTAAAAATTTCATGTGTAAAAATAACATGACATTTATAAATTATTTTAATTATTCATGTTATTTTTTATATATACATATGCATTTTACCTTGATTTTCTGTTCTTCTTTTTTCAGTTTTAAAATAATGAATGTTCTTGAAAACAATGTAAAAACTATATTTAAACCAATATGCTGCAGAGAGTACATTTATTTTTTCACTTGATTATTATTATTTAGTTTTTTTCATTGTGGACACTTTTTATGTTGTTGACCACCTAACAGCAGTTTTTCCACCTGAGAGATATTGCACGTTATGTTCTTCTTAGATGTAGCTGTAGTTTAAATGTCATGAGCCGCTGAGCATTCAGTGTGTGCTTCAGGCTCTCTGTCATGCTTAACACAGACCCACTACATTGATGTAACCAGCATAATCCAGCATGAGAAATCCCACGCTCTGTGTGTAAAATCAGTGTGTGTATGTGTGTGATAGCCCCTTTGAAATCCCTGTGTGTTCACGGATGAAGCTCTGCTCGCTGTGAGTGTATGTGTGTGTGTGTGTGACAGGGGACCATCAGTGAGTATGACGGGCAGTGTAAGATATGAGCTGTGACAAGCGCGGCCGTCATGGGTTATGACTGCTGGAGGGGGCAAGACAGTGTTTAAGGAAGAAAGAGAGTGTTAGTGTGAAAGAGCATCCGACACACGTGGCCGACTCGTGCTACATTATCCGGCTGATTGAGTTATGACAACTGTGTTCTGCACAGGGAATCGCTCTTGCTCGCTCCCCCCACCTCTCTCTCTCTCTCTCTCTCTCTCGCAGAGCTGATGATGATGAAGAGATCACTTTAAACAACAATCTCCATAATATTTCATGCTCAGTAAGCACCCGGAGGCAGCCGGCTCACTTCTCCATCAATTGATTTGATTCACTGCCGGGTTTCTGTGCATACACACACCTATGCCTAGCACTCAGCCCTGAAGATAAATGGCAGGTTAGATGAAAATAATATGTATGTCCATAGGAAATGGGAGTGTGTCAAAGAAAGTGGGTGGTGGGAGGTGACTCTATATCAGACTATAACATCACAGGAAGCATTGAGATGAATTATAACTGTCACATCCTTCCACACTACAGCCCAACCTTTCATTCTTCAATTCATCAAAGTGTGAGAAATATTGTGATGGGACAAAGAGCTCAATGTTTTGTCTGGGGGAAAAAAATCAATTAGCAAAATCACATGCTGATTTCTTCCGTTTTACTGTAACTGATCTGAATTATACATTTACTATACACAATAAATACAGTAAAAACAACTTTTTCTATTGTAATATATTTTAAAATGTAATTTATTCATGTGATGCAATGCTGAATTTTCAGCAGCCATTAATCCAAATCTCTGTGTCACATGATCCTTCATAAATTATTCTAAATATGCTAATATGCATTAAATTAATTGTGTGTGTGTGTGTGTGTGTGTGTGTGTGTGAAATGTACTTCAATAATTGTTGTTTTCCACCCAATGTTCTCTTCTTTGCTTCCTTAACTTGGGTTAAATAAAAAAAAAATTGTTCAATTCTTTTCAGCATTTGTTGTGCGTGTGAAAAGTTTAAAACAAGGATGAGAAAATGACCAGCGGTAGTTTCAGTATTCAGAAAACAGAACGGGAAAAAACCTGGATGAAAGAGTGCAATGGATGTGTCAAGACATAGCTGGTAAAGTGTGTGTGTGTGTGTGTGTGTGTGTGTGTGTGTGTGTGTGTGTGTGTGTGTGTGTGTGTGTGTGTGTGTGTGTGTGTGTTTTATTTGTGTGAATGTATATGTCTTAGTGCATACATTTACCTTTGTCTGTGTGCACAGAAGTGGAAGTGGTTCTAGACTCGGGGGATATTTTGGTTGTTGAACCATCTACTAATGAGTCCACTGGAGACTTCCTCCACAGGAAAGGGGAGAGAGAGACTGAGTGGGAAAGAGTGAGAGAGGGTAGGACTGCGGTTGGAATAAGTATCTCATATAGAGATCTACTTTCAGACTCTCAGTTATCAAACTACTAGTGTGTATTAATTAAGCCTAATGTAGTGATGGGCTATTGGAACGCTCTCTCCTTCACAAACGCACACACACACACTCACACACACACACACATTATGCGTTTTCACAGACTTTATATCAACAACACTTCTATATAACCCTCATATCTGCATACAAATTCAGACATGTCGCTCTTAAATGCACAATTAGTTGCACAGCTGAAACATAACATGCTGTTTTAATCATCATATTAAGTAATAGCAGGTCTGTCTAGCAGTGTTCTGCTTGTTTGGAGAAGACCTGGTATCAGGCAGCCCTGAAGCAAAGCTCTGCTTTGATGTTGTGGAACATGTTTCCTGGTGCTAGACTGGGATCTTTTTAATTGCCGTTTCTCTCATCCCTCTTCGCTGGGTCATCACTGCTAGTCATTAATGTCTATGTATGTGTGTTCTCATAATTTCTCACAAATAATGTAGCTTTGACAATAATATAATACATTAAATAATAATATAAAATAATTGTAAAGAATTATTTGAAATAACAAAACTGTAAATTTCAGCCTCTGCAAAAACAATATTACATAGGTTTTAAGTATTAAAATAAAATAATAATAATAATGACTGGTGTAGTTTGAAGAAGACATCACTTTAGTATACATTTTTTTTTTCTTTTTTTTCTTTTTTTTTTACAGTAGTTTAACATTTATCTATGTTTCCACATCATGGAACTTTTTTGTGAACGTGTTCTACTATACTATATAAGTTGGCTCCTTCCATCATTGTGTCTATGTTATGTGTTTTCATGTATGCATGCATACTTGTTAAACTAGTTTGTCACACCTGAATAACAAAATCTTACTGCAGATAACCTGGTTTGCTTTATGTAGAGCAACACTTTGGTGTTCACATAATTTTAAAGTGAGTGGTAGAGCAGGGGAGGGAGAGAGAGAGAGAGAGAGAGAACATTATTAAATCCTGTCATACGCGCACACACTGACAGTCACCACTTAAAAGCTACTAATAAATATTGTAGAAACATAATTTTCTGTAAAGTTTCTTTGTAATGATTTGTATTGTAAAAAGCGCTATACAAATAAACTTGAATTGAATTGAAAGAGAGAGAGAAAGAGAGAGAGAAAGAGAGAGAGAGAGAGAGAGAGAGAGAGAGAGAGAGAGAGAGAGAGAGCGCACTGGCAGGGGTGCCCCACTGTCCTGGCATTCACCCTTTGACTGAATGGTTAAAGGCATGGGTAGTTTGCCAATGTTGTGTCAAGGTTGTGCCAACATTTGTATCAGATGTAGGCCAACTGTGCCACTTATGGGTGGTTTCTGATGTCCGCTTCCAATCTGAGATCAAGAGGGCCAAATGAAATAAAACAGCTGTAATTAGCATCACTGTTAAAAGTTGGCTGTGACGTTCTGATACAGGGCCACAGAGCATACCCTTATTTTATAATGTCAGATTTCAATGTGCCAATATAAAACCTGAACCTAATGAAGCAGAAAAATTTTACCTTAACGTTAGCCTTAGTGGTTGACAAGGCCGTTGCTAGTGGGGTGATAGGTGGTGACAATCTCAACCGACTGGCTGAGGCCAGCCTGAAAAGATACTCAGGATGCTTAGGACAGTTGCGTCAATAAAGCTTTTCATTTGCACCTATTTTTAAGCCTTGCAAATTTCAACATTTGAAAGAGTTGAAAGCATTCAAACACAAGACGCGAAAAAACTCGGAGTACTCGTGCACCGTGTTTAGATGCGCATACATAAGAGCCGCGTCTCACACACAGCAACACCGAATCGAGCTCTCCTTCGCCTCCTCTTGCAAGTGAACAAATCGCAGTTTTAATATGCAAACAGAAAAGGATGTGAAAGAGCCCAATTCAGGCCACAGGGTGCATGCGGAGATTGTAGAAGATTGTAATCCATTAAATACCTTTCTGTCAAAGTTATCTGACATTATCAAGAAAAATTTGTTCTGACAAAGTTTAATGCTGAGTTCTTCTCATATTTTATTACCATTTTCTTAACTATAGCAAATAATGTCTCTGTTACGTATGGTAACCCTCGTTCCCTGAAGGAGGGTACAGAGACATCACGTCGTTAACTGACGAATTGGGATATCACTTCAATAGACCAATCTACTTTTGAGTGTAAACTAAACAAGTCAATGCACATTGGCATGCAATTATTGCATCCAGCTGCAGCTGATCACAGCATGAGTATAAGAAGGCTTCAGGTGCAATGCATACCAGGTTTTCACTGAGGAGCCAAACTGGAGACCTGGTGGCCCAGTGGTGGTACAGCAACCATGGAGACGGGACGTGACATCTTCGTTCCTTCCTTCAGGGAATGAGGGTTACATATGTAACTGAGACGTTCCCTTTCAGTCGGTCAGTCTCGTCATCACGTCGGTGACCAATGAATTGGGATCCCTACCAAAGCACCAAGGGTGCTGCCCCTTCCAGTGCCTTGTGCGAGCCACCTGCACCACTATTTAGTGTAGGCCTGGGGCTCGGAACAAGTAGTTCCACTCACCATTGTCAAAGCACTACCTCACTAGGTGAGATTGGATGACACTGGGAAAACGTACCCGTTCCACTGTGGAAGCCCCATCAATCTTAAGTTTTCAGAAGCAAATACACGTATAGCATCAGTTTAAGTGTATATGGAAAAATGTGAGGTGATTAAAACCCTATTGGAAAGGCAGAAGTCTGCAGGGGAAACACGGGCTCCAATGCTATATCGTGGTCTATAGACATATGAGTACCACTTAGGTCTCAATATGGAACCCAGTCTTCCATGGTTCTCATGGATTCATCATGAAGTCCTGGTGCAGGGCGCCACATTCAGCTGCCAAGAGTGATGAAGGAACACATATTTGTGTAGGCCCTGTGGCCAGCTGTGTGCCAGTGCATCAGTGCAGAGTGTCTCCTCGGTCAGGGAGCAGAACAACTGGCAGTGAGGGGTCTCTGGGGAAGCAAACATGACTACCTGAGTGGTTCCAAAACTTCTACAGATCAGCTGTACCATCAGGGAATGGAGTCGCAATTCTCTTGGAACCATTACTCGAGACAGTTTGTTGGCTGTACGGTTGAGCAGGCCCGGAATGTGAACTGCTCGTTCACTGCTGAAAAAAACCTTCAGACTCCTAAGGAGGAGGTGGTGGGCGAGTTGTGACATGCGATGGGAGTGCAGACCACTTTGTCGGTTGATGTACACAACGTTCGCTGTGTTGACTTTTCGGACCGGCAAGTGCTTGCCTCATAAACGCCATTTGAGACAGTTCAAGGCAAGGCGTGCAGCTGCAGGCCTGTCCAAACCCCGGAGACTGCATGCCCGTTGTACGTGGCACCCCAGCTGGTGGTCAAGGCATCCGTGTAAACAACAGAATGCCTGGAGATCTGTTCTGGGGTGAAATGTAAGATCTGACCACGGGGTGTGGGATTGGCGACAGGCCAGTGTAACTTTGACCTGGTGAGTGTTTGGCTTCCAAGCCCACCTCGGGACTCGGCCATAAAGCCAGTGCTGGAGTGGTCTCATATGTAACATGTCAAGCGGTGTAAGTGCTGCTGCGGCCACCATATGCCCAAGGAGCCTCTGAAAAAGTTTCATTGGGTCCGCTGTCCTGCTCTTGAACATATTCAAGCAGGCTAGCAGTGACCACTGACCAGGTTTGCTGGGGGCCTGGACAGGCGGGGCAGCCCACCCGTGTCTGGCTCCATGACACTGCTTTGCTGGAGGCTGCTGCAGCTGTGAGGCGTGCTGTCTGTTTGAGCGAATCCAACTCCATACCGAGAAAAGAGATCCTGTACGTCAGCGAGATTTTGCTCTTTTCCCAGTGGCTGCGAAGGCCCAACAGGCTGGGGTTCCAGAGCACCAGTTCCCTGTGCTTGCACAACTGATCCCGAGTTTGTGCTAGTATCAGAGGGTGCATGAGTTGGGCCTTTGTTGATGCTCTTGAACCGCCCTCTGGTGGCATCTGGTGAAGGAGGAGGATGAGTGAGGTCTGGTGTTTGGCTGCCTACAACTCTCCGTGCCCTCCTGGGACACAGAGATAAAGGAAACTGCTCTTTTGTCAAGTAATTGGGAACTGTCAGCTGTGAAGCCAATGGAGGGACAAAACAAAAACAAAAGATTCCGGGGAGAGGGAGTGGTGTGTTCACCATCTCCTGAAGAGCAGATCCCTCCAACTCTGGGTCGTCTGTCTCAGGGCCACTTGCTCTTTCGTTTGCTGCCAGGTTTGGTGGGCGCCTGGACAGGCGGGACGGCCCACCTGCACCCAGCTCCACAATGCTGCTTTGCTGGAGTCTGCTGCGGGGGCAGACACGGGGGCCCATCCTCAGTGATGATTAGGCCCTACCATCTCTGTGGCCCAGGAAAGCATAGCTGCCATCTCTGGATCTGATTCAGGCTTTGTCACCGTCCCAGAGGGTGCCAGCGGGGCCAAATCTTCATCCAACAGCTCTCCCTCCAACGCTGAGACTGAAATCCGGTCAGGGGGGAGTTCCACTGGATACTGCTGGTATGCTCTTTGAAGAGGACACAGCATGTTCCGTGGGTCACTCCACTGGATCAGAGGAGCAAGAGGAGTGGTGGTACCCAGAGGGTTGCTTCCCTGCAGGGTTTGCCACCACTGTAACCCTCAAACCACCCGCGCTACTGTCAGAAGTGATTCTCGTCTGTCTGCCAGAATGAGCCCCAGATCGCAGCAGAGGCAACGGGACACCGTCCCCCTGAAGGTAGCGGAGCCTGGTTCGCAGCTCCGAAATGGTCACCTTCCTGCAGTGGGAACATGACGCATCCATGAAGGCCACCTCAGCGTGCTTGACTCCCAGACATGTGAGGCAGCGATCGTGACCATCACCCAGTGTCAGGTAATGATCTTACCCCGAAACGCACAGGTGAAACAGCATCCTTATAAGGACGATCCGTCATCTTTTTAAAGACGCACCCATGGAAATTGATTTTTAGGAAATGCTCCTTCAGTGCTGAGGCTTACAGGGGAGATGGCCATTTGCAGCATGACAGGAGGTAGTACAATCTTCTCGACACTGGAACGATCACCACTGAAGCACCATCTTGCCAACACAGGAAGCTTCTGAGAGCATGCTAAACTCATAGTTCACAGAAGACACAGTTGAGCAGAACGATACTGCCGCTCGGCTCTGAAGCGAAAAGCTGGTATGCATTCTACCTTCAGCCTTCTTATACTCACACTGTGATCAGCGGCAGCTGGATGCAATGTGCATTGGCTTGTTTAGTTTACACTCAAAGTAGATTGGTCTGTCAAAGTGATATCCCAATCCGTCAGTCACCGACGTGACGTCAAGAGTGATCAACTGAAAGGGAAACTGATAATGTGAGAAATGTTGAAGGTGTCTGAATAAATGTTGGCTTGACTGTATATTTAACTTTTACATTGAAGACTATGCAGTGCTATTTTACATTTAATTATTAGTTTTTCTGTACCTGGACACCTACAAACTTAAAATAATAATAATAATAACTTATAGTGTTAACAGCACAAATAAATAAGACAGAACGAACATACAAATTAAACAATTTCAAACAGGGCCCTGCAAACCTCAGCTATGGCCCTGGTGGTTGATGTTTAAAATGTATGTATATGTATGTGTATATTTTTATTATAATATTATTAAAAATAAAACATAAATATAAAATATAACTACTTAAAATCTGTGTCTATAAAAGTGTAACCATTTCATTGTGCTGTTCTTCCACCATTTTGTAAATGTAAATGTGTTAGCGGTAATCTTTGATTTCTTCTGAGGCTGGACCTATTGATTCCCACCATGAGTCAACAGCCATGCCACAGATGAGCCTTTCTCTCTCTCTTATTCTGTCTCTCTCGCTTCTTCATGCTTATTATACCAATTATCGGTAACAGAGAAACGTTTCACTTTTTTGACTCCCTGCTGTGTGATTTGAGCAAATCAATATCTCTGATCAGTGTTGCCTCTGCAGCATTCTTTACAGGGTCCAATCACATCTCTTAAAGAGGTTTGTTCTTCAGATATGAGAAACTAATCTACCAAATATCACACAATATTCTGTTTTATGCTATGGTGCTCAGCAAACGAGGTAGTATATTTGCATAAGCGGCACTGATGTCTCTTTATAAACCACATTCACTGTTACAGTGAAAGAGGTGAGACCACCAAGAGCACAATAAGCCGCTGTCTGCTGCACATGTCTCACTCTCAGTGTGGCTTGGCATTGTCTAATTACTCGCCACAATCCCTGGAACTCATTGCTGTGTGTGACCTTAATGGTATAGACATAGGCCGCAAGTAGATCGAGTGCCCCGACTCCTCCAAAAATTTCCCACATTTTGAGAGAGATGTGATGGACAATGTCCGCGTGACCCCAACATCCAGTTGAGATTGAGCGCGGCATTCAGGCTCCGTTGTTTTCGCCGGTAATTTGATTGACAGGTTGTTTATCATGCAGCTGGGGCTGACACTTTCAAAGCTGGAGGGTGCACATGTTTGTGCGTGTGTTGGGGGGAATATCCAATCTGTCTAACCCCCCCCACCTCCACAGCAGCTGACCCCTCCGGGTCGTCACGACTTAAGTAAGAGTGAAGTTGCTTAAACAGAAGAGCTCTGGTCAGAGGGGCCTGGCCTGAACCCACAGCTGCACTGATCTCCTCTCGCGCTCAGTCCTGTCTGTGATCCTTTAAGAATCCATACATATTGATTCAGACTGATAATAAACAATTTGATTAGCCGCCTTCTATAGGCTGTCAGTCCAATCACTCTCAGTGAACCATCCGAGTGGAAGAGGAGGGGAGGGGAAGGAGGGAGATAGAGTGATAGAAAAAGAGCGAGAAAAAACGGCATAAAGCTGAAAAGGATGGATGGAAGGTACGGGGCCCAGGGGCAAGAAGAAGGGAGGGCAGAAAAAGGGATCCTGGTGTGATTAGGCGTCAGAGTTAGCTGAATTGGACAGGACAGCTGAGCTGCCTGGTTATTAACTCCCTCAGAAAATTCTCAGGCTCTCACGAGCGCGCCTGAATACTGCCATCTGGATCGATAAGCAATCTCCGCTGTGTACTGAGCAACTGCACCTTTCATTTGTCTCAGGCGGTCCCACTCTCTTACTCTTGCCCCCTCGCTATTGAACAGGTGTATTGTCCAGTGAAGAGAGAGGGAGAACGAAACTTCTACTCTGCTCTTCCCATTTCTGTTTCTCTCTGGCCATCACTCAGATTTGCTCTTTCTTCTTTCCTGGCTCACTCTCCTTTAGTCAGTAGGGTCTCTATCACCGCTAACATAATGACCCTGGGGGAGAAAACTCAAAGCCATCGCTCCCCAGCGTTCAGAGGAGATGGTGGGCCTGCGCTCAGTCAGGGGAGGATGAGGGGGGATGGGTTTGATGTTTGATGCTTGACAGGGTAGCAGATGTCATGACCAGTGCTCCACCTTGGCTCAGAAAGCACAAGCATTTGGCAGAAACAAGAGAGGGAAAAAATTAGAAAATGGGAATTGGACATGTTTCGCTAAACACGGAGGATGCCTTTAATAGGATGATCTAGCACACACACCTGTGTATGGACCATATCGCTCAGCTGTGCGTGGGTTTATTAGACCCTTAAACACTCATTTGCGTTTGCAAAATGGGATCCGTGCTTAGGCTGAAGCAACCGCCCATATTGGCAGTGTTGTACGGTTGTAGCTAATGTTTTGGCCCCAGTGGGAGGGAGAGAGTGTGAACGTGTGTTAGCGTAGTGCTGCCTACAACGGCCTGTGTGTGGACTCAAAAGATGAATGTCCATACTGATTTTGTGTGCAGATTGAGCAGGCCTTGGGCTGATCATTTTGAGTGATTCTGCAGGCCATTGATTGGTTGGATGGATCTATTGATGAGTCAGGCGGCTGATGGGGAAGATGGGATGAACATTAGCCTGTCTTCTCACAGCACACATTTGCACAGAACCCAAATGCACATATAAATTGCATGAGGAAAATCACAGAATATATGAGGGCAATGACTTATGTAGGTCTTATCTAAAAACATCTGTACAGAGAAATCTGTACAATAATGATGAACATTTAGTGTATGGTTGCATTTGGTATTTGTCTGTGACTGACTGATTGTTATTCACTATAGTCCTATGTAGTATATGATACATATTTTTATTCTTATTTTGATGTACAGTGTGTCTGTCTGGGCAGAGATCTTGCGTCTCCAAATTTCAGCATTTTATACAGTATACACTTTTATCAGTCCTATTGGTCAACCTTTCCATTTGTCTGTTGATTTTACAAATATTTAGCCAATGAAAAGTATTAAAAACACCTAGTAACTCTGTTGGATCTTCAAACTCAAAACTCAAACTTATTTTGGAAAAACATTAATAAAACATGTAAGTTTGAACCTCATACAAAGCCACGATTTTGCAGTTTCCACTCACCATATAATAACCTTGTAACAAAGTAAAATAAAAGTAAACAGCAAAATAAATTGTACTCTACAACTGCAGTGATCCATAATTGCAATTTTTTAAAGCTAAAATAGTCATGTGCTATTATGACATGTAATATATATATATATATGAGACCACCCCAAAAGCAAGTTACAAGTTACACATCAATTCTGACACATTTTATACACATTTTCTGAGTCATATTTTCACAGTAGCCATGCACTACTGTTTGAGCTACAGGAATGCTAATTGTTCAAAAATAAGTCACAACAGGAAAATTACAAATGTGGAGGCACAACACACACACACACATACACCCAACTATGTACATATCATACAAAAACAATATGCACTAATAGACACAATACAAACATCACTCTATTGTCACCAGACAAAATAGGAAGAGCGAATCATGAATACACTTTTAATCAGTTCAAAACTGCAGCTGTGTGGGTGTGTACATGGAAACACAGATTATGGCATACGGCTCCAAATTTCCCACATAATGATGGATAATGCCTTGTCCTCTGATATTTTTAGAAGGAATGTCATAGCTGCTGTAAGAGTTAAAAATGGAATTTGTGTACACTAAATACAAATTCATGCCAATCACCAGAACTGGAGGGTCTTGAGATTTTCATTTAAAAATGCTTTTCTGTGACTTAATAAGGATATTTTTTTATTTTTTTTTTTAAATCATTCCTTTTCTCTGACTATCAAACTAGGTGAATTTCCAGTTGATGTTTCACTGATGTAGACACTTTTCCCTAAGAGGCTTTTTTTTTATCATGTCTTTATCTACTTTTCTTTCAAGGTCATTCGCAACCAGGAATCTATAAACCTCTGAATGGGCAAAGTTATATGAATTCTTACTTTTTAATGAGCAAGTTAAAATATTTCCATCTCAGACCCACAGATTTAAAACGATCCCACAATCTACTGAGAGGAGAGGAGGAAATTACTGTGCAATTACTGCTTTCTCTGTCTGACTTTCTCACAGTTAATCGCAGCCTGGGATGTGACATGCCGTCCTGTCGCCTTGCTCTTTGAAATTCAGAATGATCCCGACTGCTTGATATTGTTGGTGCCTGTCATTGCTGAGCTTTAAGATGATGCAATTGTGAAGGCTGAGTTGTTAGAAGTGATCCATGAGCTGAAGATCCAACAGTCAGTCTCTCCGTTCTGCTATCAATAAAAAGCTCTGATTCACTATCACTGGATATTTCTTCATAATGCCCAAGGCTCAGTAGGCTCAGTAAACAAATACAATGTTTGGGAGTGCGACAGTGATGTTAATATGTGGCTAGGTGAGCTGCCTCCTGGAGTTGGTCACCTTTCAACACCTGTCATCAGCCCCTCATATCAAATACACAAAAGCACTCACGTATGTTTTAGCTGCCGGAGCACCTCAGAGGTGCTAACATGCCCTAACCCTGCTAACTTCTCAAGAAGATGCATCTGATGCTTTTTAGATTCCCCCTCCAGATGCGTCTCACTCTCTGGGCATTGATACAAATGAGATGGGACTGCATACTGTTTGTCTGAATCTCGTCTACCTGTTTGTGATCTATAATTAGTGTCCATGACAAATGTCAACGGGTAAACACACGAGGCAAAGTTTAAAAGTGTATAGAGCAAAAAAAATGACCTCCAGTCAAACCCCACATATCAAACAGAACACTCTAAGTGCCTTTAAATATATTTGTGTCCTTAACTATAGACTCTTGCTTCAGAAGATTTCGGTTGTGTTACATAAAAAAACAGTATAATGATAATGTGCCGTATTTGCTTGCATTTAAGCACGCAGCAGAGAGGCCATAGATTATGCTCTCTCGGCTCCTTCGCCAGAAAGTGCATATGTAGGCATCATACAAATTAGAATTCATTTGATGACTTATGGATTTAAATTTGCAACAAATTTGATTGAGGATGATTCACCGGCTTGGAACCGGATCCATCCAGCCTTCTAACCATTGTGTCCCTTGATTGATTTTTAAGTTAGCGGGAAGCAATCGGTAAGCACCACCCAATCAAGGCCTACGAACATAGCGCAGATTAGACAATTTGTGGTAATCAATGAAAATATTCCATGATTTGCTAGCACTCAATCGGCACCGTAAATCAAGACCGTAATGCCTGGGTTAGTTAGTGATAAAACAAGAGCCCCTGACAGGACAAATTATAATGGATGAATTAGAAGGCCAGGTCAGGAAGTAGGGGGTGTAATAAGGCTGATATACAGGCTCCATACCCACCAGAACCCTGCGCCCGAAGCAGACCTGTCAACTGCTAATGGGTTAGCAAAAGTACTGGTGTTTATCATCTGCCTTCCATCCACATATTTATTCATTTATTTAGTAGTCTGATGCAGAATCATCATTTTCAATGTATAACATCCTGATATCACACACACGTATACAGTTCTCTCCAGCTCCTGCTAAGCTCTGCAGGAAAATTACAGTCACAAGTAAGACCGTTATTTATTTTGCTGAGATTAACTTTTATTTGCATTATTTATACGTTACTGTAAGTGCCATGTGCATAACATTGTAAGCGTATTCAGGAACATAGCTCTGATACAACAGTCTATTGAGAGAAATAGATCTCTTTTCTTAAGTTGTGAAAATCCAAGTATAGCCAAAATGTACTAGCTGACCTTGACAATTTTCCTCTTACATCAAAAAATAAGTACAATGTATTGTACTTATTGCGTTCGTATTGTATTGCAAAACAATTCTGCTGGTATTAAGGTGGGATACGGGTAAGTTTTGGAACAGGTTTGGTGGTATGGGTTTAAGGGTGGGTTAAGGTGTAAGGGATGGGTCAACATTGTAATTAAATACAAATACCAGAAATACAAATCAATTCAGTGAATTTCACATTCAGTAGATGTGGTTATTTAGACTTCTCTGGAGAAAATCTATCTGAACTAATATGCAGTTTTCTACATAGCAATATGGCTCAGCACATGTGCAGTGACTATAGAAATATTTTAATGTAATGAGATTTGTGCTGCAATTGATTCTACCCAGATTCTTTGCAAAGGTAAAATTAATCTCATTTGGTTTGAAAAAGATAAAGATAACTGAGACTCTTTCTCTCTCACCCACCTGGCCTGTTCTGTTGACAGGTGCTGGGTCTTTGTATTCTGTTGTAATGGCTTGACTAGACTGATGCTCCAACGGCTGACCTCTACCAGAACATTTGATTCTATCATCGTCCGCTCTGCTCGGGGGTCAGACTGCTTTATCAGAGGAATTACCTAAAGTGCCTGTTATTTCATCATCCTGCCCGCCAATACAGGCTATTCCTTTAATTTATACACCCCCAAAACAACTGCAGTCTCCATATATCACCCTCTTCCTGCAAGAGGTAAAATATCACTTGCTCATCCAAGGCCAGGTGTAGAATCATTAACCTCTGTCATGGTGAGAGCAAGGGGCTGTTATGGGATAGAGGCGATGCCATACAGAGAAAAGGGGGGGGGGGGGACTCGAGCTGTTCTTTAATACACACTTCTTAGACACCAGCGTGCATCAATACACTGACTTCCTGCTCTCATATGCTGCTGTTGAACTCAGAAATGTGAGCTGTTGTGTACTGTAGGACTTGTGTTTGGTGCAATTCTATCCTCTAATGTTAGGAAATCTCAGAATTAATGACTTTAAATGAATATTCTGGGTTCGATGCAAGTTAAGATCAATTGATAATGCAGATTATTACAAAGAACAATTTTGACTGATCCCTCATTTTCTTCAAAATAAAAAGGCAAGCAGTGAGGTTAAAGAGAAGCACTTACAATGGAAGTAAATGCGTCCAATTATTCTAAAAGTTTGGGGCTGGGAAGTAATGTATATTTATACTCAGCAAGAATGCATTAAATTGATCAAAAGTGACATAAAAAACATTATAATGATACAAAAGATTTGTTTCAAATAAATACTGTTCTTTTAAACTTTCACTTAATCAAAAATCATGAAAAAATATCTATCATTGTTTCCAGAAAAATACTAAGCAACACAACTGTTTTCAACATTGATCAGCATATTCAAATGATTTCTGAAGGACCATGTGACACTGAAGACTGCAGTAACGACAGCTGACAATTCAATCACAGGAATAAATTACATTTTACATTTTTACAGTCACAATATAGTGTTTTTACAATAAAACACGTTCATTAATTCTGCTGTTTAACTTGTGTATTATTTTAATGGTAAATCTTTTAACTTATGGCAAGTTTTTACATCTTATATTGAATATAACTAAGAAGGGTTATTATTTTCACACTTAAAACAGATTAACTTACATTGTTTACGTCCTGCGGCTATACTACTGAAACAGTGGATTGGCCCTTACATGCCTTTCTGTCACTCAGATATTTGCATTTTTTTTTTTTTTTAAGCAAAAGAGGGACAAGTTGGAGTAATTTTTTTGGTAATCAGTAGTGTTGACAGTTTTACTGTCAGTTGACCTCAATGTTTGCCGTAGTCTGTGGGAAGTTTAGCAAAGAACAGTAGAACTATGTGAATCAGTCTCCTGAAAATCTGCAGAGGTCTCTTTCAATGTGTTGTAGTGCCATTCTGCTTTAACAAGACCCCAGTGAGACTGTGCTTCAGCAGTCTGTCTGTAGCTGTAGTATGTTGATGTTACTGTAAGGGCTTGCCTGACTTTGCTTACCCTTGGAAAGCTTCTCTCTCCCTATGATCCAACATCTGAAGAGATGATAAAAACCCCCTGGTAGCCTCAGAGCAGCTGCCTGGCTTAACATTGTCAAAAAGCTTTTTTTACTCCCCCCATCGTTTCAACCTCTGGTGTGTATTTTATTGAGCCGTTCTCATCCCTCCCAACTACATAAGCTGTGTTCAAAATGTATTTGCCTGCTCATTAAAACAGACAGGCATGCACACTACATACAGGCTCTCTTGTTCTGAGAATGGATCAGGCTATGAATGTTCTCTGAACTTACTTTTAAGTTTTCACACAATGAACTTCAATAATATTCGTTAAAGTTAAAAAGTGCATTCTACCAACACTATTTTTAACTGTTTGTCCATATGCAGGTGTATCACACAGAAACAGTCCTAGGCAAACAATTTTAAGATAAAGTTAGTTCTAAGTTAAAAGTAGTGGCATCTCCAGATCTTTACATTTGGTTGCACTCCATCCAGGTTTTTTTTTTTTTTTTTTTTTTTTTTTTTTTTTGAAACATAAGAACATTTCTTTCATGAGCAACTTTGCCTTTTCTTAGTAATAGTAAGTGTTGCATGTTGCCTTTAATAGCAGTGTGGTGATGGTAAGGTTTTTACATATGGTTCGGGGGGCATGATTACTTGTGTGTTATTTTTTATTTTTTTATTTTTTTTATAATTATTCACAGTAAATTAAAGTGTTAAACTGATGGCTGATATTTAATAATATACTGTTAATGTGTATACAAGAGAGCACAACTATGAAAATCACATGGTATAAGCTTACCTATATGTAAACTAGAGGCTCCAGATCTTAATATACACAATTACTAACTAGAAAATTATAAAACTTGAGAAAATGGGCCAAATGTGTCTTGAGAACATATGTGCATATTAATTTTAGCAGTAGTATTTAAAAATAATATCTAAGATCTTAAAAATATATGAAAATATTTTGCATGTTGACATTTCTAAAACACTTATTACCTAATTTATCTTTAAGCACACACAATTACTTTGGTGGCTGAGGTAAAGTGGTGTTAGAAGCACCCTCGAGGCAGCATTTAAAGCATTTCACTTCTGGAGTCCCATATGCTGCACACCTTATATGTCTCCACTGATGATGACTGGCTAAACTCAGTCTTTACGTGTAAAAATGCACCAGCACAAATCTTTCTAACACCAGACACCAGACACCAGACCTTTTCTTTCAACGCATCAAGACCAAACTCCCCAAGCGCCCCTCACAAGGGTACAGACAGCTCCCAGTACACTTCACAGGCTGTTTTCATCTTATCTCCCATCATACGGAGCAAATATCAAAAATGTGATTTGAATGTCAGGGAAAATTATCCCTGAAGGACAAAGGAAAAAGGTACAAAATGACAAATGGTTCAACAGCACATTCAGTTTTCTTTTATTGGAATCAAACGAGCCGACTCTCTCTCGCTTTCCAGTATTCCCTTATGTAAAGACCTCATGTCTAAGAGAGGGAGAGAGATGAAGAAAAAAGAGCAAGGGAGGGAGAGACAGTAGGCTAACAGCCCAGAAGGTTAATTGAAGTCTGGGAGAGTGACTTTGGTGGCCTATCTTTAACAGGACGACCTATAAATGTTTAAATGTTTGATTTCTGCTTAGCTATAGAAAAATGGATCTTGTGATCTTTTTTAGCATGGCTAATGTCCTTGGACAAGGACTTTGGACAGGTTATTGAGTTAGTGCACTGGATAAATCTGAACACCAGTCTTACATTATTCAACTAATGGGCTAATGAAATTTGAAAAATCAGTGCACTTCCTTCAGGGGATTGGACAGGAACCGAGACATTAGCAGGTGGCATGAAGATTGTTTGGAACTTTGAAAAATGCCTCGACTTGTAGGGGAAATCGTTCAGCAGCGTCTCATCCATCAACGTGAACCTATACAGATATTTCAAAGCCACAAAACTTCAGGCCTATCTGAGAATGAAATCTGCAAGAGCATCCTAAATCTTTAAAAACTAATTTAGTTAATGACTTACCGCTGGCGATTAAAAGCTCTGCCTCCAGTTATGCCGGGCTACTGATCAAAGTGTTTCATGATTTACACGGCAGCATTTGTGTGTTTGAGTGCGCGCGGCCATGCACGCACATAATCCTCCTTTTGCATCCTCGTCATTTGCGAGATAACCCTGTCATCGACCTGCAAAAAAAATGCCTGTAGATGAAACGTGCATTCTTGAGTTCTCTTAATCAAGAAGCTTATTGATTATATGACTAATGATGGGCCATTAAGATATGGCTGAAATGAATGGTCTGTCGTATCATACTGAGCTCTCAGCTAATAGGATGTTTCAATCAAGAGATGTTCATGATATCGCTTCTGTTACAACTGCTCTCTAATTTTATCTGTTCTTTAAGATAAGTTAATGTTCTTGTTATGTCTAGAATGCTATTGATTTGCCACTGCTTGGGTATTACAACACTATTTCATCTCTTTTCCTCTGCATATAAAAGTATGATAAGCTCTGGAGGGGGGAAAGCAGTGGACAGGTGTGCTAAATGACTGACCAAGCAAATGTTTCATTCCCTGTCTTTCTTATATTTTACACTGGCTTTTCCATTTAGTTTTTATTTACTTGTGTTGATAGGGAATCATTTCAGTGAGAAATGAGATTTCATTTAAACAAGCACAGCTGAGTAAAACACAGGTCAAAGAGAATCAGGCAGTAAAATTAGAAAAGAAGATTAGTAGAAAAAGAAAAGTATAGCAGGGTTCAGTCTCAGATGCACTTTGTTTCTGTTGCTAAGATGACTCGTTTTCTTTTGTATGCGTCACATGATCGCTAGGTTATCTGAGAAGTGCATTCCAAAATCAATTTAGGAATTTTAGATAGATATATTAAAATCATTTTCTGAAGAATCATGTGACACTGAATACTAGATTCATGGCTGATGAAAATTCAGCTTTGCCATCACAGGAATAAATTAAATTGAATATAATAAATTACATACATACATACATATACAGTATTGTTCAAAATAATAGCAGTACAATGTGACTAACCAGAATAATCAAGGTTTTTAGTATATTTTTTATTGCTACGTGGCAAACAAGTTACCAGTAGGTTCAGTAGATTGTCAGAAAACAAACAAGACCCAGCATTCATGATATGCACACTCTTAAGGCTGTGCAATTGGGCAATTAGTTGAAAGGGGTGTGTTCAAAAAAATAGCAGTGTCTACCTTTGACTGTACAAACTCAAAACTATTTTGTACAAACATTTTTTTTTTCTGGGATTTAGCAATCCTGTGAATCACTAAACTAATATTTAGTTGTATGACCACAGTTTTTTAAAACTGCTTGACATCTGTGTGGCATGGAGTCAACCAACTTGTGGCACCTCTCAGCTGTTATTCCACTCCATGATTCTTTAACAACATTCCACAATTCATTCACATTTCTTGGTTTTGCTTCAGAAACAGCATTTTTGATATCACCCCACAAGTTCTCAATTGGATTAAGGTCTGGAGATTGGGCTGGCCACTCCATAACATTAATTTTGTTGGTTTGGAACCAAGACTTTGCCCGTTTACTAGTGTGTTTTGGGTCATTGTCTTGTTGAAACAACCATTTCAAGGGCATGTCCTCTTCAGCATAGGGCAACATGACCTCTTCAAGTATTTTAACATATGCAAACTGATCCATGATCCCTGGTATGCGATAAATAGGCCCAACACCATAGTAGGAGAAACATGCCCATATCATGATGCTTGCACCTCCATGCTTCACTGTCTTCACTGTGTACTGTGGCTTGAATTCAGAGTTTGGGGGTCGTCTCACAAACTGCCTGTGGCCCTTGGACCCAAAAAGAACAATTTTACTCTCATCAGTCCACAAAATGTTCCTCCATTTCTCTTTAGGCCAGTCGATGTGTTCTTTGGCAAATTGTAACCTCTTCTGCACATGCCTTTTTTTTAACAGAGGGACTTTGCGGGGGATTCTTGAAAATAGATTAGCTTCACACAGACGTCTTCTAACTGTCACAGTACTTACAGGTAACTCCAGACTGTCTTTGATCATCCTGGAGATGATCATTGGCTGAGCCTTTGCCATTCTGGTTATTCTTCTATCCATTTTGATGGTTGTCTTCCGTTTTCTTCCACGTCTCTCTGGTTTTGCTCTCCATTTTAAGGCATTGGAGATCATTTTAGCTGAACAGCCTATCATTTTTTGCACCTCTTTATAGGTTTTCCCCTCTCTAATCAACTTTTTAATCAAAGTACGCTGTTCTTCTGAACAATGTCTTGAACGACCCATTTTCCTCAGCTTTCAAATGCATGTTCAACAAGTGTTGGCTTCATCCTTAAATAGGGGCCACCTGATTCACACCTGTTTCTTCACAAAATTGATGACCTCAGTGATTGAATGCCACACTGCTATTTTTTTGAACACACCCCTTTCAACTAATTCAACTAATTGCCCAATTGCACAGCCTTAAGAGCGTGCATATCATGAATGCTGGGTCTCGTTTGTTTTCTGAGAATCTACTGAACCTACTGGTAACTTGTTTGCCACGTAGCAATAAAAAAATATACGAAAAACCTTGATTATTCTGGTTAGTCACATTGTACTGCTATTATTTTGAACAATACTGTATATTAAGCTATTAAGTTCTGTATCAGTAACAAAATATCATTACTTACCTATAAGGCCCTAAATGGTTTAGCTCATGCGTACCTTACTAGCCTCATACCACGTTACAACCCATCACACTCCCTAAGGTCACATAAATCTTATTAATTCCAAACTTTTAAACTATAGTGTATATTTAGCATTGTATATAAGATATAAGAGATATAATCATATATATATTGTTTATATATAAGATATCTAATCTTTAGATGAGCATCAGACTGTGGGCAAGACTTTGCTGACATCTCCACTGGTGTGTTTGTGTGTTTGTGCAGACCGCCGGCCCTCCAGAGTGGTGTTGGGTTTCACAACACAAAAAGGCCATAAGTGGTTTGAATTTTGTTTAATGGAGAATAGTTCAATAGCTTGAGGACAGGGTTCAGCTACATCCCGGGCCAGAAGGGAAGCCTGACAGACATCCCAGGGGCGTATGTGTAACATTCAGTATTGAGGGGGTCTCTGACAGTTTCCACATGGTGAGTGGGTGTGCATGAAGCCGATGAATGAAGACCACTACAAACATGACACTAGACGCACAGCAGACCAGGTGTCAAACAGCCGGTACCCAGAACACACCGCTGCATGTCATGGGACATCTACAGACTGGGAAGAGGTGTTCAGATGAGTGTAAATCCAACTCTATGAGACTGATCTGAGTGATCTGACTGCTAGGATGGAGGTCGGACATCCGAAACATAGGCTGAGATTTGTTGTACGCTTGGTCTGGAACGAGTAATGAAAGGAACGGAAAGATTAATGTTGAAAATGTCCGTCCTGTGATCCCGAACAGCTCCTGACCCACGTGTGTGCTGAAATGCATCACCTGTCTAGGCTTCGGCTCAGTTGCCTATTCCGTCTGCCACGTCCTTGACTGCCAAATCTCCCTCCCCGTTCTCAGGCGCACGCGGCTGTAATGGTAGGCACATAAACAGAGTGTGCGGCTTGTCAGACCTAATGGTGCAATGTTAAAACATGAGGCCTCTAGGGGTCCATATAGCATCGCACCCTCAGACCATCAAAAACCCCCTGCCCTCAGCCTGCATTATGATCAAAAGCTTCACCTTGCAGCCGAAGGTGGAGAGAGGCAGAGGAGGGATGAGGAAGACTCCTCATTATGTTCCGCGACATCCATTTGGGCATTTTTAATATGTGTATCCTATTAAGCTCTTTAAGTGCTTTTTGATAATTGTGCTTTGTACTTTTACAGCACTCCAGTCTATTCCCAGTTCAATTTCCTCTTTTATCGGACGTTTGAAATATTGATCTCTGACAGATAAAAGCAAACACTATAATCTTGCTCCTGAGAGAGAGAAAGCGAGAGAAGGAGAGAGCGAGGCAGCGCTGTAGGAATGCACTGGGGACGTCTCTTCCTTCCAAACCATCTTTGTTTTATTGCGTTTCTTTGTCAACAGAATTTGCTTACTGCTTACCGAGATGCTTATGTAAAGCACCCGCTTGCTGATGGCTCGTTGATATGACCATCTCCCTCGGTCTCATTTACCTCTATCTGACTCTCTCTCTCTCACGCTCTCCATCTCCCTTCATCTGCCCCCTCCCTCGTCCCCCATCAAATCCAACACTCCCCCCTCGACATTTTGCGGAGCGGAGCGGAGGGGCGGCAGAGGTGCTTTCGATGATTGCCACAGCTTAAACGGCTGTCAGGCCGGCCTGAATAAGCATGATTTATCCCCGTAGTGCTTTATGGAAGTTAGTGTTTTCTGTTAACCTGAGCTCTCAAATGCAGCTTGCTGCAGCCTGGCCGTCACATTAACCTGAATCAATCACGTCTTGATTTTTCCATAAAAGAAAAGCCAGCTGTAAATAACTGGGTGGACGCAGCGTGAGGATGAATGCGTGGTGCGGCGTATGACCGGCTGCCGCGGCTGCCACTCAGCACTTTGCCGTGGGCTTATTACAGACCTGCCGTCACGTCCTCCACCAACTTTCGCAGTTCTGTCAGTTTTTTATTAGACAGACAGTGGAGAAACCAAACCCTAAAGTGGATCTTCCATTTGTCTGCTGCCGTTTTCAGTCTTTTTAGCTTTCACAGACACTATTTAAGATTTACTGCAAACATTTGCGCATCCAACCCACTGTATTGACTGTATTTGACAAGCGTAATCCTTCTCCTCTTCCCCGTCGTTTCCATCCCAAGATCAATCACCTCATCAATGCTGCCTGACTGCTATGAAGTGCAGGCAGGAGGTTCGATTCCCGCTCAGCACCCTTACGGACTTGCTATAATATAGAAATTGATTCATCTTCAAAGTTCTCTTAAGTGCTCGCCCTGGTGTCGAAGGATGTCACTGGTTTGGGGGAAACACAAGCTCTTTGTGTTTTTCACCAAAGTAGAACTTCTGAAAAAACAGCCCACACAAATGGATCAAAACAACAACTAAATGAGTGCTTCCCTGCAGTTGTGGGGGTTTCTTTGTCTTAGTCTGAAGTAGTAATTATTCAAAATATCACCAGCCATGATATCAACAGTCAGCTATATTGTACTGCGGAGTAACTATCAAATACATTTTTCACATAAAATCTGAGAAATAGAAATATTTCAGTATAGGCATCCAGTAAAACGTGAAAATAATAATAATAATAATAATAATAATAAATATGTCTGTAATAAACCATTAAAGCAATATATTTGAATTATATGAAATGAAAGAAACAAACGAATAATACACGTGTAACACACAATATTCGAATGTATTAATACTAATAATAATCCCTTTCCTGCTGCATACATCTTGGTTGTGAATTATTATAGTTTACAATAGCTGAAATGCAAAATAAGTTTGTATTCAAATAAGCACATTGTGTTTGATTAAATAAATGTTAAAATATTTACTCCAATTGGCACACCATTCAAATACCTGACAATTATGAAGGTAGCCACATAGTGAATTTTAAAACAACCATACATATTTTGTGCAAAATTGTGTGTGTGTGTGTGTGAGAGAGAGAGAGAGAGAGAGAGAGAGAGAGAGAGAGAGAAGGGCACACTTTTGGTCATTCATTTTCTTTAATTCTGCTCAGGCCAGACAATAACGTATGGCTTTTTAAAATGCCTCTGACATATTCATAGACCCACAGCTCAACCCAGAGAATCGAGAGCGTCAATTTTACTTTAGTCCCCTCTTTCATTCAAAGCATACAACTGAAATGGACATCTCCCCCTCACTCTCGCTTTCTCCTGTTTTCTTTCTTTTTCTCACCTAGTGCCCAATTGATGAGTACACACGTCCTTTATAAAGCAATCTCCACGCATGTAGACTGAACCATATATTCACAGTATAGCCACATTGTGGACATGTGTTCTTGCTAATATGCCTAGCTTGGCATTTGGAGAGTGAGTATAGGGGTAGAGCTGCTGGTGCTAGTGTTTTGGGAAGTGTAGTAATTACTGTTCGGACAGTGTCAGCGACCTCCAGATTGCAGGATCTTGTCTCTTTTGTCTTGGATGTGCCACTCTCTACGCCGGCTGAAATTGTATCTATTCACTTTTGCTCTGTTAAAGAAAATGCTGGTAGTATTGGGAGCCAGTGAGCCGTGATGGTGAGGGCTTCTTCTCTCGTCCAGTAAACACACTAACGCTCCTACAGAGCAGCTGGACCTCAGGGTATCAGAGGTTATTGAATGTGTGTGTGTGTGTGTGAAATAGAAATATAGAGAGAGAATTAATGATAAGAAAGAGAGGGCAAGAGAGGAAAGCTCCACCCGGACTATTGACAGGTATCAGGTGACATGTAGACCGTGGCAGTATTTGTCAACTGTCCCTCTCTGAGTATCTCTGGAGTCTTGAGCCATTCACACACACACACACACACACACATTGCGCAAATGTATTTAAATCGATCAGCCACTGTGTTTGCGCTTCCCCTCAAAATTTCACACCCTACATCCTTACTGTTTTCCTTAACACAACGAGTCCGTACTGCCCATTGCTCTTGTTGTGGGACCCATTAAGATGCTTCCAGCTTGATACACCCCAGTACATTGGCCTAAGTTAGCGTGAGCGGTTAGCGCCTAGCGTCATCATGCTAATTGGTATTCTGCAGCATGGTGGGAGGCTGTTCAGGATGTGGGAGAGTGAACCAGTGTTCGATCCTATAAGAACAAACACTCTGTTCCCTGCCCTGCTGTCAGAGCATGGCGATACGTAGGAGAACAGGACCTGACATCGCATACACACGATACAGAATAGCTCAAACATACACATACTATGAGGGATTTCAAATGCATACTACCGTTTATGTTGTTGGATATTAACTGGATTCCTTTTTTTCTAATAGAAATTACTTAATATTTATTCATAGTTGGCCTGTTTGTATCTAGGAATTATAAAGGAATATAATGCTAAATTCAATAATAAGGCTGTTCATTTTGTTTTCTGAGTGAACAAGAGTTCAAAGCTATTTGTCACTCTCAAATCACATTTTATTAGCAATGGTGACCATGAAGCACAGCACAAATGATTAAATAATCCTTTAACCTTTACAGGGACCTTAAATATGCATGGCACAAATCAATATCATTAGCTGCAACAAAATACATAAAATAAAATCAATGCTAATAAAATGACATCGGTCATATACTCGGTTTCATTTCCACCCTTACCCTATTGCACAATGATTCCCATAATTCTTTGCACTACCATATGCAACGGCATGGATCTTTTTCATTACAAGCGAGGTCGGGTCAATTAACAAGAGCTGTTAACACTCTTTAGTTTAACTTCACACACCAGCCAGCTACTATTACCATCCTATTCTTAAGAAAGAGTGTGGAGCTCTTCAATCCACTCTGTGTGAAGAGACACACTCATTCAAAAAAAAAAAACTGTATAATATAATGACCAAACAATACATGACTCGTATTACATTTGATAATGTGCCCTGCTATGACAATAAAAATATCATCCTGAAAACAACTACAATACATGTAAATCATGTTTTATGTATATATAATGTATAGCTCATCCTCCGAATTTTTTTTAAACCAGGAAGAAAAATCTGGGTAAATATGTAATTAGGTCTAATCTGCTGATGTTATTGTAACTTTTGTGTAACAATCTGTTTTTGTTGTTCTTTTTTTGTTTGTGAGTGTATGTGAGAGCTAGTGTTTGTGAGGATGTGTGTGTGTGTGTGTGTGTGCTTGTAGACCCTCATACCTGTGGGAACCCTGTGTTTCCTGCTCTTGAGTCTGAAGTGCTCTCCAGCTCGACCGTGGCCTCCGAAAATCATTAACACGCCTTTGTTTCCCAACGTCATGCTGCAAAGAGAGGGAATAAGTGAGCGAGAGCAGTATTTTAGAAATATTAAGCTAAGTAAAATGGGTAAATGCTATATTTTTAAGTGTTACATTTAATTTCCTCTAAGGTGGAGGGTTAAATCTAGATCCAATATAAAACAAGTATGCTGGGTAACAAATCATAACTGTTGAACTGTTAAATTTTCTCGTGTTTTTAGCTCAAACGCATTTCATTACACAAAATGTAAACCCTTGGTATGCTAGTAGAAGCATCAGAGGCTAAGACTCATGACTTGATGATCAAATGAGTGTAATATGAATGCAAAGATTTATTTTTTAACCGTCGTGGATTTATTAGTGAGAAAGGGTTAAAAGTGCTGCACTGTTTTATTTCAATGTAAAAATGAGTTCATAATACTTGCAATTCTTACTGATTTTACCCTTTTTAATGAGAATAATTTCATAGTGTTTTGGTTTGGAAACAGAGAGAGAGATTTACGGTAAAGCCCCTCCCGTTTTTGACGACATTTAAAACCTGCACAACACACACACACAAACAAACAGGCACACAAATGGACTCTTGGGGTTTTGTACCCATCATGCCAGTCTTGCATAAACATGCATACACTTTGGGAGTCGTGTAAATTGCCCTAGAAGGGAGGTCAACTAAGTGTAATTGTGCTGAAATTGGCCATGTATCCGCCCTGCCATTCCTCTGCCATTACTCCATTCACTAGCTCTAAAATAATTAAAAAAAAAATTTTTTTAAAAACTCCCACAAACCTAGGAAAACAGTAAAGAAAATGTTTTGGTTTTATGTTATTTTACTTTTTTTATTTATTTGTATTTATTTATTTATCTTTAGAACCATGCGATTTTCATCATTTATTTGCATCTTAATATGCCGTTTAGGCTATAAGCTAAATATCTACAGTACACTAGTGAAAGATATATATATATATATATATATATATATATATATATATATATATATATATATATATATATATATATATATATATATATATTCCTTTCTTATTAAATGTATTTTATTTATTTATTTTTTTACAATTACTTTGTGACTAATGATCATCTTTAAGAATTTTTATATATTAAAACATTTATTTAACACACAGTTATATGGATTTTATTTAATAAATAAATAGGTAATCCTGATCTTCATTGTCATCCATGAAACTGAAGCTGAATAAAATCAGAATGAAATCAGCACAGGTGAACTAAATTGCTTAATTTGTCCTGTAGGCAGACTTAGATATTTCACTGAGCAAAATAACCCTTTATTTGTTTTCAAGTGATATGCAATTTGTCTTTTCTCCAAGTTAAGCACATTCCCATCTGACAATGACATCTGTCTGCAGATTAAAATGACATTAGCTGTATCCTCTCAGCTATGTGAAACTGGACACACGACAAATACACCGTCAAAATAGAACCCACTCCTGACATTACATTTTACAATAACTAAATAAAAATAGATACAATTAAAAAAAAATAACCGGATTCTACATCTAAAGCAAGTCTCGCAGTGTTCACGTGTGTAAAAAACAAGAAAACACACTTCGAGTCGTACTGAGTTAAGCTGTGGACTGGAGTGCAACGCCTCCTAGTGGCCACTAATGGGTGCGCGACTCGTTTCTCCAGTCTTTAAATTGCGCGTTCGTAAAGACCGAGATCAAGAGCGAATTTCCATAAAAGCACGAGAGATCGCCGGTGCCGTTTATCTTTTGATCAGCTATGACTGATGCTCGGTTAATTCAAATCTAACGTTCCGCGGCGGGAGCTTCATTAATGTGCGTGTGTGTGCTTGTGTGAAGGAGAGATGCTGGAATGCAGATGTGAGAGGAATAGCATGCAATTAGTAGATAAGAGTTCTCATTTGAGTGCAAATACACACATCATACATAATAATCATACATAATAAAATTCGTTTCATATATATATATATATATATATATATATATATATATATATATATATCCAGCGCGATATAAACAGAAGGGCCAGAGGAAAACATTGTGTGTGAGGTAACTCACTGTACGTATGCTGGAATGAGATGTGAAGGGTTTGATAATTGCTTTCGCGAGACTCCAGCGTTTGGCTACAGAGGTGTAATGCAGATGAAGACAGCACAAAAGAGCAGATGAGCTACAGATAATGATACTATGGTAGTATTAACTTTTCAAATACAACCTGATCTTAGAGCTAGAAGTAGCCAATGTTGACACACCACCACATCACATCCAGGGAATCTTCTGGAGCAATTCATGGCAAGCTTTAGTCTGTTTTCTCCTGGTAGTCTCATTGCTTTTAAGTAAGATTATATATAAGATAATTGAAAGAAAGAAAGAAAGAAAGAAAGAAAGAAAGAAAGAAAGAAAGAAAGAAAGAAAGAAAGAAAAGTCATACATAAGGTGAGCAGGCTCTGTCCTTGCTATTGAACCATATTTTAGTAGTCTTGACTCTCAATTTTATTTTATTTTATTATTGATTCTTTTTGTTTTGTAAACAAAAAGCTGTGTCTTGCACTGCAGCTATTTTAATTGCAACTCCAATTAATTTTCATTGATTTTGGACGTTCATGAATAATGATCGATGAAGTTTAAATAATTATCACACATCCTCTAATATCAAATGCAGCTCTGATTCTGCTTTGGTTCTGTGTAAATATAATGCAGCATCACAAAACTTTACCACTGTATTGATTACAATTTTCAAATATATATATATATATATATATATATATATATATATATATATTTTTTTTTTTCTTTTTTTTTTTTACTGGTAACTCCATGTTCTCATGAATTGTTTAATTCCAAATTAAATTGTTTATTATTTCTAAAAAATTATTTCTTCACTTGTTATTTCCTTTGTAAATGCATTTATACATTAGATACAACTTAACAAAAGTCTCGTTTTTGAGCTTTTATCAAGAATTAGCAACAACAAACACACATCCCTCTCAATGCATTCGGTATATTTGTGTGAGACAGCACTAAAACATCTTCATGATAAAAACTCATCTGTGAAGTCTAATTATTAAACACAAAAATAAAAATTCACAAAAGCTACTACTAAATAGAGTAAATTAGATGCTGTCTGTCTCTGAATATAGAATTAAAACTGTCAGAACACCTGGAAAGATAAAGAAAAATCGCGACAGTGTACAGAGTCAGCAAATGCTGCCTTGCCGTAGAGTGAGACAGACCTGCTTCCACTGCATACTCAACTCTACACGTCAAAACCATTGATATTATTTTATTATTATTCATAATTAGATTTTTCTTCAGTTATTTTTTATATTATTCCTGGTATGAAAACACAAATTTATAATTCTCAAAAAGCTTATTCAAGTCATAAAGTGAAACATAAAAAGGATGGCACTTCTCATTAACTAATGACACTGAATGTCAAAAAGAGGGACACTCTGTTTGCCGTTCCTCTTTATTACTTTTTCTTTCCCCTTCCCCCACCATCTTTCTCAGACACACTCACACTTTTAAGTCTTTCACAAACACAGTTACACACGCATTCACACTTTCTGTTTCACACACTTGTTAGCTAGATACGTTTCTTTGAACACTGTACTAGGACCTGTTGACTGGAAGTGTGTCACTTTAACCACTGCTTGCTCAAAACATACACACACACATACTAAAGTGTCATCCCGCTCACTGCAGTGGTCTACATGCTGTGGAGAGAGCACTGCAGAAACACACACACACACACACACTCCCTCTTTTTCTCTCTTGAAGCACAGTGGGTGTTAGTAAGGCTGTAAGAACATGAGAGTGATGGTAGTAGCAAAGACTATATGTGTGTGTATGGATTAAAGGATATGGTGGGGAACTCAGTGAGCTGTACATCATTATATAAAGAAGGGGGAGTGTGTTCTTCTGGATGTGTGACAGCAGTGAGAAATAAACTTCATTAGCAGAGTGGTTAAGACCAGGAACACAGGGTGCTGGACAGAACAAAAGCACACATATGCACTTGGAAACAATTTTTACCTCTTAGGAATGTGCCAGTTATTTGTGAGTGCAATCCACTAAAAATACTAAATGTTCTTACTAAATGTGATCACAATGGCACCAAAAAAAGAAATGACCTTTTTTATATTGTTTGGTGTAATCTGAATGTCTCGTTATCCCTCTTAGACCCCGGGCTATCAGAGCAAATTTAGTCTCAGTTGTGTCTGTTTTTTCTTTTTCTCTTTCTTTTTTCAGTCTAAGCACGATTGCATGCATTTTAAAGGTTCAGGTTAAATCATATTAAAGCAATAATTTGTCATGATTCAACTACCCTGTACGCAGATATATATTTGTCACTGGATTACAGGACTGCAGCATTCTGCAGAAACGAGAGAAAACTGCTCTTTAAGTTCAGGATAGGCAATAACACACACATCTTTTTAACACAGTTAGCCTATAAAGCTACTAGAACTGAGAAAAATGAGAATAATAATAATTTAAAAAAATATATATTATTATTAAATTATATAATTATACTATAACTGAAAATATCATACACACACGCACACTTAATTTTTTTTTTTACAAATTTAGGGATTTTGGGCGGGAGAGAAGTCACTTATGCCTCCAAGATGAAAAAAAAATAATAATAATATTGTTAAACATTATTACAAATTTTAAATGTTAATATATTTTATTATGTAATTTATTCCTCTGATGGCATTGCTGAACTTTCACATTATAAATGTCTTTACCATCATTTTTGATCAATTTCAAAAGCATCCTTGCTAAAAGTTTAAATTATATAATGATAATAATATATTTTGTATATAGACAATACACATTTATTCATTCCTTTAAACTTGGAGATTGTTACATAGGCGATATTGTAAAATACTATTCTGTCGGGAATCCAGAAGGTTCCCTCTACTGTCCTCTGTGTCTGTGTGTGAGTACGAGTGTGTGTACCTTTCTGTCTATCAGTGAAGGCCTGTGTCAGTTTGTGTATCAGTCTCTCAAAGTGTGTGCTCATCTGTCCATCTCTTGTCTGTTTGATGCTTTTTTTTCAGTTCTCTCTCTCTCTTGCTCTCTGTCTCCCGTCTTTTTGAATGCATTGTCTTCATTAAAATTCTAGCTCAAGTTTAGAGATGTTCTCCATATTAGTGCTAATAGGTGAATAGATAAGAGGAAAGCAAAGACGGTGGAAAGGAGAGAGACTGCAAGTGCGATAGAGACAGAAGGTAGTCTTTAAATTTGATCTCGAACAAAAAGACGTGAACTGACTCACTGTGGACAATAATTGGCCAAATTAGCAAGGAATGCCTTGACTGCAGAGTGGATTTCGTGAAAGCACTAAAGTAAAGTATTCAATTATTTAATATTAATATGTATATAATATTAAATGATAATAATAAAATCTTATATCAGCATGTTTATAGTATTTAAGTAGCTCATGCTGTGGATGTGGAGATGCAGGTGCTCTTCTCCTCACCTCTGTGCTTCAGGGGTCTACAGACGGAGACGAGGTAAAGCCGGTAGGGGTCACCAGGTAAAACAAGGCTAAAATCTAGTCAGGAGCCCTGTGGTTGTCATTTAACCCCAATCCAGCGTCTCACACACATACAGCGTGTCCCCCGGTCTGAGGCCAGGAGAGACGGGCTATTGATTGCTAGCAATGAGAGAGCCAGCTGCCATTACACCATTACAGTCCTGACAGAAGAACTGCACTGCATTGATCTGCAGGCCAAGGCCCTCCTGCTGGTATTTATAGAGGTAGAGCAAGAAACATCCTTGCGCCATCCTTCTTTATCTTCCTCCCTCTTTTATTCCCTCTCTCTCTCTCTGATGAGGTGTAATTGATTGTAAATGAGAATGTGTTTCCTACCTGACCCCAGTGCACTGTGGGTAAGACTGATTACATCTAGCACAATAATGATTGATATGATTGAGTCAACACACACATCGTGTGTTTACGTTTATAACCAAGCTAAAACAGACTTAACAGACAGCAAGAAGTGGCATATTTAGATTTTGACTGGAATGAAAATGAGGCTGAGAGGGAAGAAGTGCAGATCAGGACGTCCAGTGGATTGTCATGTAGTTTAACAACATTTAAGCTGTTGCGCTGATGAAATGTCTTTCTGAAAAATAGTAATATTAAACAAAAGATGTGACTTGTGAAATTATGTAATCTAGTACTATTATTGAGAGCATGTCCATCCTTGTTAAATTCAAAATGGCATTTAACCCGTATTCAAACTACAGTCTTCAACTGCCAAAGAATAGAAGACACAAAACACAATAAAATACTGAAGTATTAAACACAGTTTGCACATCACCTCTGTATTTAGGAGCAAGTGCACAATGCTAGTTGTAGTGAGGCCAGCGTGTAAACATTATCAGCACAGTTAGTCAGACTACTTAACATTTAAAAAAACTGAAATATTGCTTTGCTGAAGTCAAACTTTTATAGTGCATCTAAATGCCTATGTCTGTACTTGTGATCTATACAATATTTAACCCATTTATCCTGTTTTTCCCACATATCTCCTCCAATGTGGCATGAGACACTCAAGTTTAAAATCCCACTTAATAAATTCCACCTCTCTCTTTTTCTTTTCCTCTTCACCCGGTGATATAGCAAATAATCATCTCTTGGTTGCCAGTGTTGTGACAGCACACTGTGCCTTGGTGAATATTTCAGTATGTGTAAAAGTTGAAGCAATCAGCACCGGTCTATACTGCTTGCTTAGCAGGAGGTGTTAAAAAGTATTGGCAGCTGACATAGCCTGACTTAATATCCAGCTAAGTGATTTAATAGCTTCTGTTGGATGCTTAACTGCTGTTTTTTCTTCTATTGATTTATGAGCTCATAAAGTGTACAGTGAATTTTCACCCACCATGGGAGCTATTGAACCAGTCATTTGATATTTCATATCAGCTCAATACAGTAATTACCCACAGTTTGGCAACCTTTCCATCAGAGAATATAAGCTAAAGTTGTGCAGACCTACATCACAACAACAGTGTGAATCAGCCTGATATGTTTGAGAACATGCACATGAGTGAATGTGTCTGGTTGGTTTTCCATCCTATTGAGTTGAAAGTTACTTTCCTGAATGCAATCCCATCATATTTGCTTGCGTGTGCTTCTCAATGGCATGCAAAATGGAGTCTCCATTTTCAACGTTAGCTGAATAACATCAGTGTGTTTAAGAATCCCAAGAACTGCCATATCTGACCCTGTCAATAACCAACATACTGCTTCCCATCAATCCATCTCTCCATCTTTTTATCTGTTGGAGTTTTGTCCTCCATAATTAAGTTATTGTGGGAAACCGTAATGAAATTTCTGCATTGTTTGTTATTCTCTCACAGTCTGTAATTCATCCCATCATACAACTAAGTCGAAGTGTCCTTCTGCCTGTTAAATACAGAGAAGGAGTCTCTTTGTATGACCCGGTTATATTTCGAGGCAGCCTGTCTCTCTGAGGGGAATTAAGTTAAGCATGTGGTTGAAATGGTCAGTTATGAGCAGAAGCATTATAGCAACAGGCTTTTAAAATCCATTTTGCTCTCTCTGATTCGATTTGGTGTTATCATCACTGCAGTGCTGAAACGACTGTAGCTTGTTCATATTTCTGAAGAAAAGCATACAGTAAATCCAGCTAATTGGGACCTGTCTGCTCCAGTTAAGGCTGATGAAGAAATATTGCCACAAAAACCACAAGTCACTTACGACTTTCTTCCACTCTGTTCCTTTCTTTCCCTCATCCATCCGTTACATAATAATCATATTTCAATCTATTTGTCAAAAACTCCTGAAAATAGACAGACAGACAGATAGAAAGACTCCACAAATAAAATTGTTTCATAAACGAAAAAGGAATGTTTCTTGATCGCCAGAAAAAAAGGTGTTTTATACTGTAATAAAAATTCACAATACTGATGTTTTTACTCTTTTTGGATGAAATGCATGCACCCTTACTACAGACCAGCAGTGTACACAATCTAAAAACAGCATAAGATTTTTTGCCAGTATTTTAGGGCTGCCAAATTTTTGGAGCCAAAATCCTGCAGTGAAGTCAAACTAACACGCGAGACTTGCACAACATTTACAACGCTAAAACCTTTTCCTCAGGGTTTCATTACCGTCATGGCAAAGTGTAAAGCAAGCAGTGGTGTAAAACTATCCTAATTTGGCAACACTGATGCAGTGAACCAACACTACAAAACTGGCAATCACAAAGTCTGGGTTGCCATTCACCTCGAGTGTGAGCAAAGCTAAAACTGCCGTTTTTGCCAGGGTTCCTAGCACCTGCAGAGCGGTGGAGTGTGTTGTAATTGCAGTTGTATAATGGCCTGTTTAACACTATGAATAGGAACAGTGCACCTGATGAAAACAATGAGCAAACCCAAGAGATTGAGTGTCTGCCAACACTAAACCCAACCATTCAAACTGCACACAGATAAAATTACAGTTCACTCCTCTGGACTGCATTAAACTAATGGCGTTCATTGATATGGCTCAAAATGGAGTTGTTTTTCAAAATATTCTTTAGAATAAGGAACGGCTTGAGTGCTTAACATATGGCTCAGCAGATTACTAATTGAATATTCCGTCTCTCATTTTGTGTATCACCTTTCGTCAAGGCAGCATACAACCACTCACATATTGCATATGTTATTCCGTCCATAAATTACATGTAGCGTCACATGATATTATCAGTTGTAATCATGAATAGGGAGGCAGTTGGCCATTAGTGTGGGAGGATGAAGATGAGTAGATTAACTCATGGCATATCACATTTTGTTAGAAAGCATGTGAAATCTATATAATACACACCATATTTGGATTGAAAACGATCTCTGTAATATATATGGAAATTTTGGTTTAAAAAAGTTCAAAGAGAGCATTTCTGATTATATTGGACATCATATACACTACTGTTCAAAAGTTTAGGATCAGTAAGGTTTTTATTTATTTGATTTTATTTTTGCAAGAAATTAATACTTTTATATCAGCAAGGATGCATTATATTTCGCAAAAGTGACAGTCAAGACATGTATTGTGTTACAAAAGATGTATAATTCAAATAAATAATCTTCCTTTAAAAAAAATTGATTCATCAAATAATCTAGAAATACATTTTATCACAGTTTATATAAATAAAATCACTGTATGAGCTCATAATCATGTTTCATGAGGTGGAAATCAGTATATTAGATTATAGACTGGAGCAATTCCTTGTGAAAATTCAGCTTTGCCATCACAAAAAAATAAATCACACTCTAGTAATTACTAAATTGTTACTTATTACATGCTTTAAGGTTGTTTACTGGCATCAATGGTTCCACAAAGAACCTTCACCATCCATGGAACCTTTTCATTCCATAAAATGTTCTTTACATTGGAAAAAAGGTTCTTTAGATTAAAATGTTCCTCACACAGAGGGAATTTAAAAAAAAAGTTCTTTTTAAAAACTGTCCACTAAAAGGTTCTTCGGGGAACCAAAACTGGTTCTTCTGTGACATCGCTGTGAAAACATGGAAGCATTATAGTTTAAGTGTATGACAATTAACCTGTAATAATTATATTACTGTTTTATTGCATTTTGATCAAATAAATGCAACCTTGATGAGCATTTTACTTCTTACAAAAACACAACCAAAAACTAATTTCTACAGAGTAGTGTGTATGTATTTTAAAGTTTAAAGTGGATCATTCGAAATGTGTTTTAGTTATTTCATACCAGCAGAAGCTGTGTAGTAATAACGTTTGGATTGTTATTAAAGGTACAGCAAAAGCTGAGAGATTTCCATTTACACCCCTTTTTAAGAGATTCTGTTTGAATGGTTTGCTCAGATTAATATATGTTAAAAGAGGAAGCAATAAATTATTTGAGTTTGCTTTTAATGCAGGGAGTGTAGCCTTAACCATAACTCTGACACAAGCCCACTGTCTAGGCTGTTTTATGATTACATCACAACGGTAAAGTTATGGTATAGCTGTATTGTTTTGTATCAGTGGTATATTGCTTTTGATATCTGTGCTTTTATAATAAGTACAGGCTCCATTTGGGTCATTATGTTCTCTCTAATGCCTGTTCCTTTTGTCAATGTCCTACAATACATCTAGTGAGGCATGCTTTGTGTGAATAATTGAAGATATCAGAATTTTAGAAGTTAATAAGCTCAGTGTTGGCCATGTTAGAGGCGTACTTTGACAAATGCATTATATTTCCTCCTCCCTGATGCACTTACTATCTGTTACAGCTAATATAAATATGCAAATCTGCCTGTTGAACTTTAGTGGTGCTGCTGTGATTCGTCACTTTAAGATATTCATTTGCATGACTGAAGCACCCATGCATCATGCCAGTGTCATTCTGAAAGCAAATATTAATCACTTTTGCGTGATGTAACCCTTCCCCCCAGCAATCCTTGTTTCTTTGTTTGACTGTAACGTTTGCTTTTTTTAAGCATTTACTTGCTTTACAATTTAAGACTGGTCTTTGTGCGTGACCCAGCTATTGTTGTGTCTGGCCTTTGTACAATAGTGAACAGAAAGGGTGACAGGATGAAATTGATTCATCTGTGTGAATTAGTTATAAATGTAATTAAATTCAGTTATGTTCAATATCATCACAAAGGCTCTCTTTGACCTTTTAACAAATATTCCAGGAGCTGGTGAGGTTCTTGGGTTCGTTTCACAGTGGTGTGGTTTATATGCAGCATGGTGGGCAAAAAGGAGGCACTTCACAGCATTTAGTGAAGCCATGGTAAAAACTGAAAACAATCCCAGACATATGGCATGAACAATTTTTACCTCTATACTTTTATCTTTTTACTTTTCTAATCTTTTTAAATATGTGCTTCCCTTTTTTATGTAAATTTGTAAATCTATTCAATGAATGCAACTGAAATAGGAAAACATTGTTATTATTAATATTTAGGGCTCTTACAAATAAAATCAGTTTAAGCAGTCTTTGCACTGGAAAGCTGCCACTTTTTTAAATGAAAGCTGCATGGAATTTAGATGTATTTACACTGACAGTTGTACAATCTTATAAGTGTAATGTTATAAGATTTTAAATAAAGTTAGAAGGTTTGAAAAAAAAAAGAAAAAAACTAGTGCTGTCAAAATTAGCGCGTTAACGCATTCGATTAATTTGAAATATTTAACGCGTTAAAAAAAAAATAACGCAATTAACGCGGTTGCAGTTTTTTTTATTTCCAGTTGTGGCCTATGTGTGTTCAACGTGCAAAGAAATATGGATAGGACCAAGGAAGGACTTTTAGACGGAAAGTTTCAGTATAAAACTCTGCCGGATTACTCTTCAGTCTGCCACAAGAAACATTACTCTTCATTTAGTCTGCCACAAGAAACAGCAACATTAAAATCATGAACTCAAATGTCATTGTTTAAAAAAAAAAAAAAAAACAGTGACTGTAACAGTGCGTAAATCAGACCTTTCTGTAATGCTACCGTTAATAAGCTTAAACGAAAATAATGAAATAATTGTGTAGCGGAGTATTTTTTGTACACAGTGCCGCGAACTGTCAATCACCCCTGTACGCGCGCATCACTGTCCTCCTCAGCTGCAGCAACTTGCGCTCTCTCTCTTCATCAAGCTTTAAAACAAAAAGGGGACAAAAATATAATATTGTCTTTGTGCATAGGCTATAGATTAATTAGATAAATGAATATCTAAATTTGTGCCTTGCCGTCTACGGTATTTTTTTAGAACTTGGAAAAAAGATGCTGCAGCCAATGAGCAGCCAGCGGGGGCTGCAGGACGACTCAACCTCCGCAGACAGTTTTTAATGTTTATCAGACAATAAATACTCAAGATTTTGCTTTAGTATAACTCACAACGAGTTTCACACACCTTCTCCGGCCACGTTGAGTTGTTGACACTTAACAGTGGGAAAAGCGACACATGCGCTATTCACTTGTAGCCTATAACTTAAGGGTGAATGGGTAATGTAGTTTCTGCTCTGGGTGGGATGAATTAGGAAGCTTGCATTGTAAAGGGCGCTCTGAAAATCGGCAGTGCAGGTAAAAGATTAAAACCTCTATTAAAACAGATGTCCAAATGAGCGTACCGGTACGCTACAAGCACGTTCTGGGCGCACGGAGAGGTGGCGGTACGCTCAAGAGCTATATTTGGAAGTGGCAGTACTGAGTACCGGTGCGTACCGGCCCACTTAAAGCACTGGCAATGACTATACTTTGGAATTTTTTTGCAGTCCACTTAGAATTCAACATGGAAATCATTTTTGTTTTTTATTGGCATTGATTGTTTTGAAATTCAAATGGTACTTACATGCCTGTGTTTTTATTTCTGTAATAAATATGGCTTTCAAGCCAACAGTTAATTTGGAGGATATTGATGGTTTATTGCAGTTATGTTGTTTACATGAGAAAATCTGTGTTACAAGTTAAACAAAAATTCCAATAAACAATCATATTTTGAATTTAAATAGTTTCTTTGTCTTGAGTTTACATTAATTATTTACATTTTACATTTACATATCCAAAATTTTCAGTCTTTTAATTGCGATTAATCGCGATTAATCGCGATTAATTTAAAAAAATTGTGTGATTAATTAGTTAATTTTTTTTAATCGATTGACAGCACTAAAAAAAACATATACTAAAAACAGAAACATGAAAATGTAAAAAAATATATATTTATACTTCATATATGAAACTACTACCAGTAAGTGGCAGCAAGTTACTGTCTTAATGGTTCATTCACTCATTCTGGAACCAAGCAAGTGATCATCTTTATGAATGGGTCATTGAATAACTGACCCACCTGATTCATTTGAAAACACGGAATCATTCAGGAATGAACACCACTGTGTTTGCAGAGATGCGAATGTGATCCTGTGTCTCCTTCTGTTTGGAACTGTTTTCACTGGTGGAATAGAGCAGCGGTCAATATTTACAATAGTGTGTCTAAAACCACACTTAATATTAACTTAAATAGCCAATTTACTATTTACAAACCCAGAATCTAAACTTTTTTCTTCCTGTTTTATTCCAAAATCTGCCACACTCAGGAACCTTTAAAGAAACAACAAGACGGTTATGATTCACTCTCTGGATTAAGTTTCCATCATGATTCATTCATATTAGAATTCATGGTATGGCATAAGAGCACAGTTTTCTGCCTTTATTTTTTTCTGTTTATTTTTTGACTTGCTTATTCGATTTGTCACCACCCCCCCCCCCAGCAGGGTTAAGAGCATTGAACCGTACACATTCATAACACAAATATGCTAAATATTAAATGAATATCCAGATTGTTGCAAAGCCTGAAATTGAGAGCTCAGAACAAAATAAAAAACCCATCCAAAGGGCCTGCTCTTTGTCTCCCTCTCTCTCTCTCTCTCTCACTTGTACACACACACACACGCACACATACACACACACACACACACTCAGCCCCGGTGGGATCCCCAGTCAGACAAACAATGATAAAGTAGTGCTCTTATGTCTTTGACACTCTGAGGAGATGCAGACCTCAAAACGGCTAACTAATAAACGCTGTCTGACTGCCACACACCCGTGTACACAGATATCAAAGGTAATGTTAGTGATGGCTCAGTGTGTTTCTCAAAGAATATTGTTTATAAGGTATCACACGTTTTCCCCAGTGCCATTGGAAAGGGTCAGCGTAAGGTGAAATCGAGTTAATGGGCCACTTTTTGTCACTGAGATGAAGCGTCCAGAATGCACCCTAATACTCACCCTCAAATATGAACCATTTTGACCAAAAAAGACAACACATGGTCCAGATGACCAATCTCTCCTATCTGACCATAATAAAACAACTGGGTTTTCTTCTGGGTCGAGGCCTCCGAAAATAAAAGGGCACATGAGGAGAGCCAAAAGTTTGATGGTGAGTGAGACCTGCGAAAGAATCTAAGGGAGAACGGATGAGTGGACGGGTGGGGGTGCAGCTGCCGAAAGGTCAAGCATGTAATATAAGAGCAGGATCTCGGCCGTCTCCGTCAGACAATAGCCTCCTGCAGCAGACACTCTGCTGTTCTCGCTCTTCTCTTAATTACAGTCATATCACCCCTCTGCCGCCGCCTGTCCTTAACATATTCCTCTTTATTTGGAGTCCTTTTTTCTCAGCTAATGGAATGTCAGCTCTCTGCTATTCCCTCTCCTCATCTCACGCCGATCAAAGTGACCTCTGCCTCTCCGCCGGCGCTCAAATCAATACGCGCACTGACAGAAAACCACACAACATATAATAAATGACAATCCGTGCACGCACGCACACAGGCCGTCCCGTGGCATATCTGACAAAAGCCTTTCATAGCAGTCATTCTGGCACAATGGCAGTGAGTTATGTTTAAAGGAGGATTGGCGGAGCGCTCGGCTCTGCGCAGGTGTGGATATTACAGGGCAGGGTGGGTTTAAAGCATCTCTCCTCAGTGTGTAAGAACGCTCGTCCCGGCCCGGGGCTGACAGCACCAATGCCATTACAGGTGTAGCTGTTTATTGTGGTTGTCTTGCTGGGAGAGGTTCTATCCAAAGCAATTTTCCTCTTAAGGGGGCAAATTGCTGGCGGAAAATTGTATGTGCTGTCGCTCAGCCATGATTGGCAGGGAGGCCGAGTTTGGCAACAGCGAATAAAGGAGAATGAAAGGATTTCATACTCGGGAGTCGAGACCGAGGGAGGGACGGATGGAAGTAGGAATGAGAAAAAGCACAGTGCATATTAAAATGTGTTGTGAAAAACGAGTGTGAAATTTCACACAATTCTGAAAACGACTGCTGTTCTTCCAGGTGGAGAGAGAGAGAAGCCAGGTGTTTGTGGAGACCTCACAGAACTAGTAAATCTCTCTCTCTATCTTCCTCCTCTGTCTTTTTTTCCATCAGTGTGCGCTAGCTTTGTAAGGGATCAGGAGGATTTGTAACAGCTGGCATTCTTCCAGTCACTTGAAACAAAGAGTGAGTTGGGGGGGGGGCAGTGGATTGATGGAGAGAACGACAGACGCTTGCATTCTAAACACTGTGATATTAGTTATTAGCTACAGCCACTCTTGGAGAAATAAAGGGCTGAAGTGCTGTGAACTTCTCTATGAGTATTCTGTCTGTTTGTTTTCTGCACACAAACAAATATGAAACACTTTTTGATCCTTCCTTCATTCCTGAGCAATACTTTCATTCTTTTATTCATTCTTTTCCTTTTTTTTCCTTTCCAGCCTATACCTTTTCTCTTTCCCACTTTCTTGCCTCTTGACTTTCTTTTCATATCCATGCTTCCATTTCCTTTCCTTCCATCATTACTGCCCAAACGTCTTTCGTTCTCTCTCTCTCTTTCTCTCATTTCTCTCCCTCCCTCTGCAGATGGCGTTTCAGCCTCATCCATTAACTGTTATTGTTTTTCCTGAACATGACATTGATTCAATTTAACACCAATCAATTTCAAACGCTTCTGACATTCAGATCTGACCTTAAGGCAAACGACTCATGAACTATGATCAGAATTAAACTTTTGCTAACGAGGTGATCTCTCAGCCTTGCCTAACAGCAATGTTCGCTAAAACTTAGATCAATTATTATAAGGCAAACAGACCTAAGTTGATTACCCTGCCCTCACTAATTTGTGTAATTAATAACCAGCCTTGGACCAGAATAAGAAGTTTATTAATCCATATCTACAAGCCGGGAATGAAATTGCATGGGCAGGTCATCCATTGAGATGGTAATGTCATAATCAATGCCTCCACACCAAACATGTTAATGAGCATTGTTATGAATTGTTACAGTTAGAGGTGTGTGTGCGGCGATGTCGGCCTCTTTGTGTTGTTATGTATGGCAATCAGATGCGTGAAAATGGCAAATCTAATTAGGAATTCCGACTGGAGCGGCTGGGAACACTGAGAGCAGTAGACGGTATCGGAGCTGACAGCTGCCAGCCGGAACGCTGAGTGTCGGAACAAAACCAGCATTCTGCGCCACAACGGGAATGACAGGAAAAAAGGATGTATCACAAACGAATAATTGCACTCTGCATGGCCTCTCGCCATATAGCACAATAGAACTGCCAGCACAGAAAGAAGATGCTATTGTGTGTGTACAAGCACTCTTTATGAGTTTTACCTCTGAGTCGAAGGGATAGACTCGTGTCATCTGCATGGCGATGAGGCTCCTGCTTCTGTCTTCCTCTGAAGGCCCTGTGTGGTCCTCTGCTTCTGCATGCGAGACACTGCACTGCATTCATCTGCTAAATTAATACATGTAAATTTACCCATAGGTCTCATACAGTTCATAGGGATCATATATAAAGGAATCACACTAACTCATGACATAAGGAGGAATGTGTTACCCTTATATATGAACTAGTCTGTCATAAAGTTGTAGACATGGGCCTTGATGTCTTAGCTGGAGAGACATCTGGCATGTTGGGCCTTTGGGAGCCTTTTTTACAGTTGAATTAAATGTAATATAAACATACATATACATACATAACTTTTCAAAAGTTTGGAGTCTGTACATTTCGAAATGTTTTGAAAGAGGTTTTAAGATGTCTTATGCACAACCCAAAGATGCATTGATATGTGGCATTGTGAAATATTATTAAAATACAAAATGCAGTTTTTAAACAATGATTTCATTTACCGTCCGTATTTTTCGGACTATAAGTCCCACCTAAGTAAAAGTCGCATCAGTCCAAAACTACGTCATGACGAGGAAAAAAACATATATAAGTCGCACTGGACTATAAGTCGCATTTATTTAGAACCAAGAACCAAGAGAAAACATTACCATCTACAGCCGCGAGAGGGCGCTCTATGCTGGTTAGTGTAGACTACAGGAGCCATGAGCAGCAGCGCCCTCTCGTGGCTGGAGACGGTAATGTTTTCTCTTGGTTCATTTCTGTTGGTTCTTGTCAAATAAATTTTGATAAATAAGTCGCACCTGACTATAAGTCACAGGACCAGCCAAACTATGAAAAAAAGTGCGACATATAAGGGAAAAAAGCTGGCCAAACCAATCTGGCCCTATATGAAAAATTAATTGCCCCCTCCTATAAAATCATGAAAGTACTGTGATTAACCACATTATTTTAGAAAGCAGAGGTAAATTACACTAACCAAACTAAGGTCTGATTACTGCCAATGACTTGTTGGATCAAGAAATCACTTAAATAGAAGCTGTCTGACAAGGTGAAGCATGCTTAAAGAGCAACACATCATGTCATGATCTAAAGAAATTCAAGAACAGATGAGAAACACAACAGTTGACATGCATCAGTCTGGAAAGGGTTATGAAGCCATTTCTATGGCTTTGGGACTCCAGCGAACCACGGTCAAAGACATTATTCACAAATGGATAAAACTTGGAACAGTGGTGAACTTTTCCAGGAGTGTCTGGCCTACCAAAATTACTCCAAGAGTGACAACTCATCCAGGAGGTCATGAAAGAACCCAGAACAACATCTAAAGAACTGCAGGCTTTACTTGCCTCAATTAAGATCATTGTTCATGATTCAACAATAAGAAAGAGACTGGGCAAAAATGGCATCCATGGAAGAGTTCCAAGGCAAAAGCCACTGCTGACCAAAAAGAACAAAGTCTCGTCTCACATTTGGCAAAAAAAAAAATCTTGATTATCCCGAAGACTTTTGGGCAAATATTCTGTGGACTGATGAGGCAAAAGTCGAAATTGGGCTGGGGCTGCTTTGAAGCTTCAGGAACTGGATGACTTGCCATAACTGATGAAACCATGAATTCTGCACTCTATCAGAAAATCCCGATGGAGAAGGCCGTCAGTTTGTGTCCTCAAGCTCAAACACACCAGCAAGTCCACCTCTGAATGGCTCAAGAAAAACAAAATTAAGGTTTTGGAACGATCAAGTGAAAATCTGGACTTTAATCCAATTGAAATGCTGTGGCATGACCTTAAACAGTCCATTTATGCTAAAAAAAAAAACCTCCAATGTGGCTGAGTTAAAACAATTCTGCAAAGAAGAGTGGGACAAAATTCCTACACAGCGATTTGAAAATACTCATTGCCAGTTATCGCAAACGCTTGATTGCAGTTGCTGCTGAAAAGTGTGGCACAACCAGTTATTAGATTTCCTTTTTCACATACTGTAGGGCCTGGCAGGTTTGGACACTTTTTTTCCCTTAATAAATGAAATAATTATTTCAAAACTGCATTTTGTCTTTAATTAGTTTATATTTGTGTAATGTTATATACTGTGTGACAAATATGCATAAAATAAAATAAAAAAATAAAAAAATGTGGGAAGGGGCAATAACTTTTTTTTACAGCACTGTATATATATCACTAAGTATTTAGTGCCACATTCATTCTCAAAAATCAATCTAATATGATAAAATTTATTTATCATAATTGTTATTTTTTATTGTTTATTTTTATTTTTTTTATGAATGCTGATTAATATATTTGTGGAAACCACAACACATTTTTCAGGGTCCTTTGATAAATAGAAAATGTTCATTTTGTCAGTTTAATGCATCCTTCCTGAATAAAGGTATTGATTTCTTAAAAACACAAAAAAAAAAAAAAAAAAAAAAAAAAAAAAACATGGTAATCCCAAACTTTTGGCTGTATGAAATCTATCAAAACAAAAAGCTAGCAGCTCGAACTGGAAAATATCACATACGACTTCCTTGTGTCCTAGTAAGTACCTGTAAATAATGCAGTGTTAGAGACAGACGAAAGGAGAGAAGAGGGAATGAAGGGTGTGCAGGTGTGCAGTCAGACACACCAGTCCTGCCACAAGTCACACAAGGATGCTAACTGCTTTTAGCACCTTACACATGCCACTGTGTGTGTATGCGTGTGCTGCCTGTTATGAGGTTAAATATTTTACACAGGCATGTCGCATAGCTCTGCAGCACCTGTTCTTCAGAGCCAACAGCAGCGTCTGCTACACAGCTCATTAATGAACACACTGATACACACCCAAATGCATTAAACGAAAAGCACACAATGTGTATTTTTCTCCTATCTCTCACACCTTTTGGTGTTCGTAAACCTTTATAAATTCCCCTTTGATTAGTGAAGACTGTGTTTTACAACTAAAATGACATACAGATCAAGTTTGATCTAAGTTTGATCACAGGTATCAAGATGATCATTAAGAGCTCAAGACGAAACTTAATCAAAGAGATCGTTTAAAGAAGGGTGAATAAGAATTGTTAATGTTATCATCATTCATCATTCCTGCATTACCTGCTCCAGTTTTTGAGCTTTGAAGACAGCCAATAAAAGCTGCTATTAGGATAAAGTTAAAGTGATTCTCTGGGTTTATATTGGGTTAGTACTGATTGGCTTTAAATTGCTCTGTCTTGAGAATCCCTTTCATCTTTACTGCTGGAAATCACTGTTTTCCTGTTGTCTGAGTAGGGTTAAACATTTACTCTCTCTCTCTCTCTCACTGTGGATGTTTTCCCTTGGGAACGTGAGAAGAAACAGCTCAAGGAGTGAATTTCAACTAACTAGCAGTATAGGTAAAGAATTCGACAGGGTGAATCAGAAAACAAGTGTCAAATCACAGCCAGTGTTTGTATATTTCCATTCTGAGTGCACAGATTATAGACATGTGCACTCACTATGGAAAACAAGACCCAGGCCTGACCCAACACAATGAGTTTTGTCAACCTGTGAGAGATTCGGAATTACATACAGTGTTCTTAAGGCTATTTTCATTCATTTTCAATGTAAGACTCTACTTTATCTTACTTTATCCTTAAACTTTTTTTTAAGATATGAATTTATAGTCTAACATAACTTTTTAATAATGAATTCCAGAGTTTTTAAATTCTTGCTTTGTCCTGTTGTGGAACACAAGATCTCATTTTGTGCTTAATTTCCTCAGATTTCCCATACACTGAACTGCACCAAAAGTGGCAGTGGAAAGGTGGAAGCTCTTGTTTATAGAGTCCAATTTCTCATTTAGCAAAGCTATGTATACCACAGTCACGAGCTTGCATTCTCAACCCAGGCACAAGTGCCACTTTTCAGCATTTTGGCAACCACCGGCTTCACCCTTTTTCATCATGCTCGAAAAACACATAAAATAGAACTTCATTTCAACATTTTCTTTGCCCATCTAGTCTCATGCAAAGCATGCTGGGAACCATAAATCCTCGGGCCATCCAAACATAACCAGATTAAGTAAACTTCTAATTTATGAATTTAGGTGGATTGCACAGAGTGAAACTGAGCTGATAAAATGTTCAAGAACTGTGTTCCGTTAGTTTATTAAGTAAACTGAACGAGAAGCAAAAATCTTTTTTAGTGAGTGTACAGTGCATGGACGATCCATCCACATAGAGAAAGCACACACAAAACTAATCCTTACATTCCTGAACCCTCATCAGGTAAACCTCTGACAACAGCAGATCTTACGCTTATCAGAATCAAAGTCGACAGAAAAGGAATCCATATGCTTTATCTAACATTCGCCCCAAGGCTATACTCTAATGGTGAGAATGACAATACTGTTCTCCATCTGGTCAGGTAGCGCCAGCGCAGGCTAAATTAGCACGTGGCACAACAGGCATATGCCACAGTATAAAGCTACACGAGAGCATTGTGTGCCAGCTGTTGTGATGACAATTGTGCAGTTCACAGGCTTGAAGTGAACAAGATGACAAGGCTAAGAGGCAGTGGTGCTTTTCACTCAAAGTGGAGTATATACGTTTTTATTTGGGAGAAACACGATTTGGTAACACTTTACAAAAAGGTTTTATTTGTTAACACTAGGTAACAAATAAAAAATAAAAAAAGATTATCTAGAAACAATTTTCACCAAGAAATAGCTGATGAATTTCACAAATAATTACAAAACAACACAAATGAAATTTTCAAGTGGAAACATTGAAATGGTATTCTTTTTATTGTTTTATTTAGAACTTCGAAAAAAGTTTGCGTACAGTGCATGGATTAACAATAGACAATACTTATACAACATTTATTAATCTTAACATTTACTAATTTTTTTTTTTTTTTGACTTTTGTTAATTAACACTAATAACAAAGTTTAATACAAGTTGCATGCATATGTTGTTCACTGTTCATGTTAGATAACGCATGAATTAATGTTTGCAAATGAGACCCTGTCGTAAAGTGTCACCAATGATTTATGAAGCACTAACAGACCTATTACCAGTATCCAAATGTGTAGTGGACAATCAAAGATTTGGGAAATTTGTTAGCACTTTTGTGTCCTTCTTAAAGATTACTTGTATTTATTTTAGTAGTGAGAGTATTATTATAACTAACAACTAACAATAAACCAAATCCTGAAGCCACAATTTTACTCAAAACTTATTTGTAAAATCAAGACTGTTAAGGACCTTACACACTAAACATCTTAAATAATAGTATGCGGTTTTTCTTTGATTTATTTATTTTTATTTGTCTAAGCTTTTCCTTTCAAAATGCTTGCTACTGATGTGAAAACGCAGAAAAATTTATTATTATGATGGACGAAAGTTTCAGAGGCAGAGTGTAACAACATGAGGTCGCAATTATTTTTTAACGTTCGAAAATTTCGGATGAGAATTTTGTTCTCAGTGTGCAAAGAACTTAACAATGAAAGATTCATATAGTGCGATTTATATCACTAAATCTACTGGTCCAACTGAACATGTGATGGCTGTGAACATATGAGGTCATCAGGGGTGGAGACTTGATGTGGTGTGTGTGTGTGTGTGTGTGTGTGTGCGTGCGCGTCTGTGTCTCCATCTGCTGAGCCTTCGCTACAGATCAGCCCCATCTGTCCAGCTTGTGTTTGCGTCTGAGACCACATCATGCCCTGGTCGTGACACCATGTTAATGAGATCCACACAGGTGACAGGTGAAAGCAGCACCGCTGGCAGTTGACAAATCCCCACACAAACACTCAAAGGCAACGGACATCCAAACACACCTCGCCCGTCTGCCTGCCGAAGACCGTCTACAAACACACACACACACTCCCGTGGCAGATGAAAACACTGCTGGCATCAAAGCACAAATGCTGCACACATCTCAGTGACATGCGAAGACAGAGATTCTCACACCTTGGTGGCACATCTGTCAACTCTTCAAGGTAAATATTCACTTCACACACCGCAAACCGCACTCCTTCCTCTTGCTTGTCTTCACTTCTATTTAAAAAAAAAACAACTACACACATTTTAACAAACAATCCCAAATGATCAAACAAAATCAGTGCAGCCATTACCACAAAAGCTTTTTTCAAAATGGCGTTTTAATTTAGTTAACATTTAAGAGAACAGCACAGAGATAATAAAGTCCACCTGGCTTCATTTTACACAAGTACACCAGTCGTCATCCTTTCTCCCATTACAGCCGCTCACGGAGAATCTCTCCCATAGTGTACGGTTACATCAGCAGAGATTAAAAACAATCCCAATGCATGTTTCTTTCCATAACCCTTCAGTTAAAACCAGGCCATGTAAACAATCCGATAACCCATAGCAAAAATGTGCACAGTACATCATCAATCCAGTATCTCCATGAACAGTGTTACAGCAAATTAGCCAACAGCACAGCAGTTTAGCGTCAAACAGCTTCTGCCCATTCAGCCTCTAACCAGAGCATGGCATTTCCAAACAGGAACTGGAATTAGTTCTTTATAACAGGAACATGTCCTTGACTGCAAAACAGTAACTTTTGGAATTTCATATAATCATAATATTTGCAAAATTGACTCGTATCTGTAATAAGCAATTTACCACTAATTTATGATTTTGAGAGCATGGTCTGGGAAGCTGCTAGTATTTTTTTGCAGTATTTAAAATAATATAATAATTTCCACATTTATAAACACCAAATTATAATAAAACCTTTTTTTTAACAAGAAAAAGCTCAATTATATTATTCGTCATGTCCAAAAAACAAAAAAGTGTGCTTAATCATCTCCTTCTTCTGTCTTGATCTGGGACCAGTGCATGGCAGTCAAGGGCTCTGCTGTACGTGAACACCTGACAAAGACTTCACAGCAAAATATAAAGGCAAAAACAGGGACTACACACAGTGCATCAACTAGAATTAATGCTGGACGCTGCAGTGCATTGAGATGGGTTGATGACGAATGGAAGAATTCACAGAAGGGAAACATCCAGTTTTGGTCAGTCATCCAAGGCTTCATTTACAGGGGTAGAATGTGTTGTTGTTTGGAGGGGTCAGTTCTGGCGGGAGGTGGCGAATGTGAAGCCATCAGGTGAGTGAGTGAGCGTCTGCGAGGGCTGGAAAGATAGCGAATTCTCCCTGTGCCAAACACCGCTCCGAACACTCGAGAGTTTGAGCTGAGCCCAAGACAACACAAATCAGAGAAAACGACAACGACACTTCAACAAACACACACAAACACATATGCTCTCACACAGTGCAAATAGGCTTTTTCGTTCATTCTCTTGATCTCGCCTCCGCTCTCATGACTGTATTTACCCTGCGGTATGTACAGAGAGATGCAGAACAGAGGATGAGGCAGCCGGACGTGGGAGTGCATTTTCCTGGGCACTTTTTTCCTCTTCACCACAGCCTCTTTCCTCTGTTCCCTCGTTCCCTCATCTCTCTCCTTCTCAGCCATTCCCTTTCCTACCTTTCCATCCTTCTTTATTTCTCCCTCTCTATTTATAGAGGCTCATGGTGGGACTCTGGTACATGCACATATAGGCGTCACAGAGAAGTCTGCGTGCATAGCCCTGGATGTTCTTGGGGTCCAGTGCGTGGAGCTCCTCTGGGGTCATCTTCAAGTAGGCCCCTACTTCAGGGCACGGGGACACCTGTGGGATGTTAAACCCATTCTGACCACCTGCCACCAAAAGCAGAGAAAAAAAGATGACAATTTAGTAAAAGTATAGTGAGGCAATTTATTCAATAAAACTCAAGAGGTGAGATTTTATTCAAATGATATAGGATAGATTATATTAAAATGATATCAAATAGAAAGTGCTCTGTACCGTCGCGGTCAGCCATACTATCAAAGAACAGCCAGGCCGAGTCTGCAGATCCATATTTGACAAAGGCAACATAGTGGCTCGTCTCAATGCAGAGCACGGCAAACAGCTCCATCTGCTGGTGAGGGTAAGATCCCTGTCTCCAAACACACTCCTGCAGCTCTTTCGGTATAGATAACTTAACATATCGATGAGACTTACGCCGTGGGTGCAGATGTACCTAAAGGTCCAGGAAATTACCACATATGCAAGGACAGATATATAGAAAATAAACATGTACACATAAATATGCACATTAAAGTATATTCATGCACAGAAAGGAAATGCTATAGACAAGTGTGTTTGAGCATTATTCGTTTGGAAATGTATCCATCTAGTGGATATGCAAGGTACTGCAGCTAAAGATAAGTGCATTTTCTCAGAGCTGGAAGAAAAACATGTTTGGGTCTTGTGTCCTACCTGTGTATTGCACTTTTCGCAGAACTGCTTGATCTTTCCTGGTGTGATGTCACAATCTTCGTAGCACTCTCTGCATTCATAAAGAGCTAAGCCACCGCAAATTCGACATTCTCTAGGAGCTGACAAAAACGTTAGTTGTATCATTTTCCTTTATACACAGAAAACAGAGTGCAGCCAGAATGATGCATATTCCAACAATATTAGTTCTTTATCTCAAACCCAGATATATCATTTTGGTATGTGCAATGGTATTCTAATGACAGCACAAATCAAATCAGTTATTGAACTGACTCACTGTCATCTAATAGATCCGTGATGTCAAGCTCCAGAGAAGGGAAGATCTTATTAAACATCTTAAAGTCCTTCCCAAAGCGAGGCATCTGAATTATAAGACAAGAAGGGGCCTGGACAGAAACAAACAGACAAGAACATGACAGTGCCTTTCATTTGTCCTTACACCACAATAACAAACATCTAAATGCATATTAATTCTTTTTTATTCATTTATTTTTTATATGTTAAATGAATCAAAATTGACAGTAAAGTACATAAAAGAATATGTTGTAAAGGACAATACAACATGGAAGTCTAAGTTGCCTCCCCTCTAATTATGTTGTTAAGATCCAGAACATACTCTGTTGTACATACCTCTGCAAATTTGAGATCACTGTTGATGAAGGACCACTCCAGAAGTTGCTGGCTGGTTGGCACCAACACTTTATCGTTCTTATCCATAAAGATTTGATAGAAGTAACAGTCCTGAACCTTCTGTCCTGCAGACCTGCAAATAATACAACCATGTTTTTGACAAAGACAAAAACAGCACTTTTTAATAACAGCTTTGTGGAGTTCCCAAGAGTGCTGGGATTTAAAGGGTGTCAGAGACGCACCGAAGTTTGAGAAGAGGATCAACTCTCAGGATGTGATGAAAAAGGATGTTGAGGAACTCCTCAGGATCTAAACAGAAAGAGAACACCTTACTATGTCTCTCAACACAGAAGCTCTGATATACTGTAACACATTTAGATATTTGTATTGTGGCAATAAATCAGTTTATTACAATTCATCTTGCAATTATTTGTAGTTGAAATGCAGATCATCTTGAAAGTGTGTGTGTGTGTGTTTTTTTATATATAATAATTTTTTTTTTGGTGTTGAACATATAGTACCTAGTCACGAGGTTCCACGTTATGTTAGGTGCCTTTAACATGTATTTACTTAAGGCAAAAAATTGTACAATGTATTTTTGATACATGTACAGTAAGGTTAGGGACATATTTACTGGCATGGGTTAAAGGGGGTTTAATAGTGTAATTACGGGGTAATTAACAGCGTAATATTTCCAGTTTTTTATTATTTAGTCTCACGTAGTCAGACCTTCAGACTGACAGCCAGAGGTCTGGAATTCATGGCAGCTTTCATTGGCTAACGCCCGCCCATGAGACCGTTTGACCGACATGTCAAACAACCAATCACAGTTTGTTTCATTCATCATCACGTTTCGAGGCGTGGAGATCATTTATTTGATCATGATAAGCATTCGTGACAGATGTAAACACGGCGGCTCTCTTCTTTCATGAGGGGGTTTGGCGCCACGGTATCTTTGTTCCAAGGCAGAACGTTAAAGAACGCGACACATACGTCTCGCCGAAATCCTGTAGAATTGAACCAATCCGACGACGACTTCGACATTCCTGAAGTGTTTCCACTTTTGTGTCCCATATGCGTCAGACGTTCAGTCAGTGGGCATAACGTCTGAGGCTGAGACTATTTATTATTATAAGTACAAAGTAAAAATATGTATGCACATAATAAGTGCACCATATCAATTTACTAATTTAAATGTTAGTACACAGACGTTAAAGCAACTATAAATAAGTACAAAACAATAAATAAAGTGGGGCCATAATATGCTAACAGTTACAATTTATCTTAAGGTTTCCTTGTCCCAGTGTAATTATACATTTAAGTATTGAGTAACATTAATAAACTACATGTACTGACTATATGGTTAGGGATAGGATTAGGGTTTGTCTTAGGGTTGCTTACATGTAATTATACACAATTTATTGTTATTATAATAGTAAGTGCATATAACGTTCAACAAGGACACCTTAAAATAAAGTGTTACCATGATAACTTTGTCTACGGTAATATAAACTTACTGTAAAGTAAATATTATGCATTTAATACATTTTTGGCACTCTAGATCAGGTTTATGTATATATATGTATAAAAGCACAAAGTGGACATATTAGGTGCCACCTGTGTTTCAGTATGGTTGCATAATTTCAACCAGGATGTACTCAAGATAAAAGATCCTTATAAGCTTCTATTAAGTAATTGAAAAAAATCACTCCAAAACTATTTGGTATCATAATAAAAGTTTTTGAGGAGAGAGCGTGTTCTATTAGCGTTTTCTCAAAAATTTAAGAACTAGAGATCACATAATAACATTACAACAGGTCTGACATATTTATTTTTCGGTCATACTGTGTAGCTGAAAACATTACTTTTTAACATTTTGAAAGGAAAGTATTGTTTCCCAGCAATACAGTACAGTATAAACATTTCCTGTAAAAATCAGAAAGGCGTAAATCTAATAATGAATGCTCCAACCATTTGTGTTTTTCCTCAATATTACAAACACTCACCATGAAAATATCTCAAAAGCTGAATAAAAACAAGTGCATAAGAGTTTCTTTTTGCATCTCTAGAGGGCAGTATTTCTTCATCAATAGATTTACTTTCTGACCTTTCTCTTCTGAAGTGAATCCTGACGCTGCCTCCACTTTCTCCAATATCCTCCTGAGTTTCATGATTTTAGTGGCGCACACGTAGCCATGTCTAACAAATTCACACACACAGATTAATAAAAGATCACAACCAGGTCTGTCACACAGAATGAGTAAAGGGGAATATTTGGCTGAATCTTAAATGTAGAATGTTTACAAGTTCTATGAGCCAAATAACATGCAGTAATAAACTGTATGCCACTCACATTCGAAGTGGGTTGACTATTTCTGTTCGAAGTAAGTCTTGTGTCTCTTTGTAATATTCTACATCAGTTTTAGATCTTGGCCTCAGGAGCACCGTATCCAACACAGAACTAAAGGAGAAAAGACTGACATGCAGAAAGAGACAGGATTTTACATAAATTATATTTAATGCAAATTCACTGAAGTAGTGTCAAACAAATGTAATGTGTAAAGTCATTCCTACTTTAAACTCTCAGTGTAGATATCATCAAGATACAGAGAAATTAAACACTTAGTGTGTGTGTGTGTGTGTGTGTGTGTGTATGCTCACCAGAACAGAGTAGAGTCCAGATAGCAGGAATTGTAATGCCCTTGTATTCCTTTCTTTTTCCCCACCATCACCTCTAAACCGTCATTTTCTGTCCGAGGAGGAGTGTTCTCATTAACTACTTCGCTTAGGTAACCCCCAAAAGCTGAAAAAAAAAACAGGTTAGTCATATATAGATTAATTACAATGTGAACTTCAGTGCTCAGAGGTTTTATAAATTGTGTTCTGACATGAGCAAGTTAAGATCTACTGCAGGATCTACAGTGCAAATGTTAATGAATCCTACACAAAACAAACTTTGACTATCAGTTTATAAAAATATAAATGATGAAAACATGCTTTTTTCAACATATAGCCACAAGATTTGTTTATTGTACAAGTTCACATAATGCTAGTATGGCAGAATCACTTCCTATTCTCATCTCTGCAAAATGTAAGTCAAACTGCTCTGTCATACTGGCATTGCCAATGCATTCCAGCTCGTGTACAGTCTATGTGATGCAAATTTTGTCAGAATAATCTGCTGTTGTCTGCATACAATGTCCATGTGGAGCCAGATTTATTTATTATTATTTTTTTTGTGTGTGTGGAGCTTAAATCACATCATCAGTATGTACTAGTGATCTCAGCGCTCAAAGCACTTTGCACAAGCAGAACGCATATATCCACATTCAGGGTCAATGGAGTATAGTTTTACAGGGTTTGTGCTTTCAATTATGCACTAGACAGAGCAGAACACAGAAAATGAAGTATTCCAAGGGCTTTAGTGTGTTAATGTAACTGCAGTTTTTGCTCCTAAAAAACCTGAGTCCATTTAGATTTTTTTATTGTTTTTAGATAAATCAAAATTATGTAGCAAATGCTATTTATAAAGCTTGAATAGCACTGGACATGAGCATTACATACCCCTGAATCTGGTTTACTGTAAGATATCATGATCATAGGGACATGGGCTGACAATTAAAGTGTATTTCTTACCTATGGAGTTGCATCGTTCTATGGGGTTGGGTGAATGATGTAAGGATGGGAATCGTGAGTCAGGTCTGCAGCACTTCAGTTTGACAAACAGAGCTTTCTTTGGTGGACACGTGAAATAACGAATCCCTTTAAACGTTCCATCAGTGCAGCCCACACACTCCTCCTCCTAAACAAACCCAAAATATTTTTTTTTTCAATTTGAAAGACGTCTCTTATGCTCAAAGATCCATTTATTTGATCAAAAACATAGTAAAACAGTAATGTTATATAAATATATATGGAGAGAGAGAGAGAAAATGTTTTTTCAATGTTTATACATTATATCTCTGTGAGGGCAAAGCTTAATTATCATCAGAAATCATACGTATATGTCGATTTGGTGCCTATAACTTACAATATAGTTGCTGACAAACAGACATAAATCTACTGACCAGCTCCAGTCCAGCTAGTGGCTCTTGTAGTCCTGGAGGTAAACCAACCCAGCGGATGACCCCGCAAAGCGGTGGGTTCTCTTTGACCTCCACCAATGACCCGACCTCTAACCCTGGCTGGCCTTGTGGTGGTGAGGGAGGCCTCTGGACAGGAGTGGTAACAGGTGGCAGGACCTCTTGCTGCTCCCCCATCACTGAGCCCGCGGACAGGGAGAGAGGGCCGTGGCTCATGCTCCCACTGGAGCCAACTTTGTGGCTCAAGCTGAAGGGCAGGGAGTGGAACTTGTTATCATTGGACAGCAAGGAGGTTGTGGGCGGAGCTCGAGAAGGGGACGAGCTTGGGTTGAGGTCTGGGGGTGTGTCTGTCAGGGATTTGGCCGGGTCCTCGCCGACTATCAAGAAACAAAGACAAAGAAATAAGAGGCTGTACCAAGAGGTCAGGATAACCAGATGTTGCATCAGTGTGGAGGACCAGGAATATAAACTGATCAGATGACATCCTATTAACATCTGTCATCTGTCATTAATAATATTTACATTCATATACTGCTAAACTGCAGTTCAAAAGTTTGGGGTTCTTTTTACATTTTTTTTGGTGAGCTTCTTATGATAGTTAATACAGTAAAACTGCTATATTAATTTAATTTAAGAACAGTTTTCTAGTGTAACATTATCCTTCAGAAGTAAGAATAATGCTGATGTAATGCTCAAATAACATTTCTTAATATACGCTGACAGTGTGTAAAATATCAATTTTAAATTATTTGCATTATTTGATGAATAGAAAGTTCAAAGTGTGTGTGTGTGTGTGTGTGTGTGTGTGTGTGTGCATGCACTGTCACGTTTGATCAATTTAATGCATTTTTGCGAGAGAAAAAAAAAATAAAAAAAACAAAAAAAAAAACACTTGCTGACTCAAACTTTTGAACAGTAGTGTATACTTTAACTATGCCAAAATATGACGTCCTTTTAAAGCTGATTAGTGCTGGCTATTTTCTCCTCACTGAAGCACACACCAACACATGAAATATGAAGATACTGGAGAAACACTGGACTACAGAAAAAAAAAGTCACCACTGGAAGAATGACAGTCTGGTGAAAGAGAATGAAAGCAGCACATGCCACAAACACAATTATAAACCCCTTAACCAATCAAAGACCGCCCCTGGAACATTCCCCAATAGTGCACGTTAGTAAAGAGTGACATGAAATATGAAATAATTACACAGATGAAAGCAATATTTAAGGAATACAGTCTCCCAGTGTGTTCAGTGCCAAATACAAACATTCAAACAGACACAATTACACAATGGGTCAGTGGATTTATATTAAATATCTATGTATATTTATGCAGGATTTGTGAAATGGCATAAAACTGGCTATAAATAATAAGCATTATATGTGATGCAAATTAATTAAGTTTTCTAAAAAAAAATAATAATAATAATCAAAATAAAGATTAAGAAAAAATAGAAAATAACTGACCTGAGTAAATAAATTTCTCAATTATTTATTCTAATTTATTTCTTATTGCCTTATAACTACATTTAGTTGAAAACTGAACCTAAAATTCAAACACAAATGACTGTAGCACAGAAAATTCAGAATGACACCTGAGACTTTCTGATCAATGATGTCATGCTATGATGTCACAGTGAACCGGACTCCCGATAAAAGATCTCAGCACCAAGTTGCCTTTTCAAATCCCCACTGATGCATTCAAAGGCATTGATTAACACGTGACTTTTTCTTTCCAAGACTAGTAAAGGTAACTTAAGTTAAGTGTGGTCTAATTCTAGGCTGAATATTAGCAGAAAGGCACCTTGCTGTTAAGATGTTTATTATTAGAGTTTCCCAGTCTGTCCATCTGTATTGATTATTGATTACCTTCATCTATGTACCATGTGCCTTTGGCTTTGGACTGAGCAGGGTGATCAACCGAGCTGCCATTCAGAGTATAATAAAACTCAGACTTGCTCCTGCTGCCAGGCTGCAGGCCTAACCCTGAATAACAGTCACGATAGGAAGATAGGAAAACAGGAAGACAGTAAACAGTGTGTGTGTGTGTGTGTGTGTGTGTGTGTATAGGAAGGTAGAAGAACAGGGAATATATGTGGGATTACATTGTCAACAACTTATTTGTGTGTGCATTCTAGCCGAAATCACATGTCTGGTGAAGATTTCACATGATGCATCAGACCGGAATTTAGGGCAAATTTACAAATTTGAGCAAAAGAGCAGCAAATGACATTAGAGCCAGTAAGAGCGAGAGACAGAGTGTGAGAGAGAGTGCTTCTTCCTAAAAGCATGTACATCAGTACTTTAAAATTATTTCTTACTTTCTTTCTTTTGTGTTTTAAAGAAAAAACTAATCTTTTGACATAGCAGTTTTCAAAATCACAAACTGTCTGAAATAAAGTAAATTGTATTAGCTTTGAAAGCATCATCAGCCTAATATACAGTACCTGATCCTGTCTATGCTGTTAGTGGTAATCAAACAAAAGGAGAAAAAAATCACTCATTTTTCTTGGCTGATTTTTATTTTTTATTTTTTTTATAATTACTTGAGATCTTTCTCACATTGGTTAGAGTAGTCTTTACACTAGTATTGAAATAGTGAACCTCCACTGGTATCTAAATGTTGGTGTTGTAAAATGACTTCCAGAAGCCAAAAAAAAAAAAAAAAACCTATATGATGAAATTAAATTACTCATATATAAAAGTTTGCTCATATTGCCAACCACTATTAACTGTTTAAATACATAACAGGAATAATACCTTTGCTCTTTGGTTTGCTCTGGCTGCCAGGTTTGTCACTGCCGGCCCTGCAGCTTCTGATGGGCAGCCTCTGATCCTGCATCGAGTATTCTGCAAATGAAATAAAGACAGACAACTTTCAATACAAGAAAATAGCTCGCCAAAAAAAAAAAATCCAATTTTTCTCACGTTGGTCAGAATCCACAAGATCATTCCAATTTATTATTATTTTTTTTACTTAAAATTAGATTTTCAAGGTTATTTTATTGTGTGGATTTGTCCAATAACATTAAAAATATATTAATCTGATCCTTAGGTGTACGTTCCAAATAAAAAGAACAAAATTGTTTTTTTGTGTGTTTTTCTTTTTTTCTTTCTTTTTTTTTTTTTTTTTTAAATGGGGACTATTTTATAATTATGAAATAGGTAAAACATTTTGGGGTAAAATATTTAACAAATATAACCTGATATATTCGTTTACGGTTATAAAAAAAAACGAATACTTTTGACATACAAGTTTGGTAATATCACATACAGCATCACAGACAAAGCAGCATGTTTCACCTAGATGACTGCACTTACAGATCCCTTTCATTTCAAAGATAAACTAAGGAAGAGTGTTAGCTTTAAGATATTAACCAAGACAACATGTTTTGCCCACACACATACACATGCACACAAACAATCAAATCAATAAATAGAGGGAACAAAGAGAGCTCCACACACTCCACTCACAAAAAAAACAAGGCCATTAGACAAAAGAGCTTTTGTTTCCTGCGTTTTAACATGACACAAACATTACAGCCCTTTGCTTTCTAACAACAAATATTTAGCCTGCACCCTGATTTGAAATCTAAAACAAACAAAGAAATATCAACAATCCATAAACACCCTAAAGAAAAGCAATTTTTTTTACAATAAAAAAAAAAAAAATTGTAAATTCAAAATATTAATTAATTGATATTTTATAAAACGCAATGTTTTAACTTTTGTAATGACCAAGATACTTGTTGTACTTTGAATCTGAGGTGCTCAAACTAGCAGTAAGCAAAGTTTAGAATAAGATCTAATACCCTCATCTGAAAGAATACAGAAGTATGAAGTGAGAGCCCTTACCTGGCATCACATCACAGAAGGGGACGAGACGGGTGTGTTCAAGGCTAGCAAAATTACACAGCTGTTTGCCGTCGATGATCCCATCCCAGTCTCCAATTGGATTGTCCTGAGGGCGAGAGGTACAGCACCCTATTACTGCACCTGACCTAGATCATCTCATAAACGTTAGCATCTACAACACTGTCATTTCCATCTCAAAATAAACACGTGCCAAACAAAGGTTGGCCTGTCTCTATTGGCTTCCTAATGGAAACTTTCATCGGTGTTCTTGTTGACTCAGACAGGACCCGTCTCACTAACTGAGAGCTGTAATTCTCTAATGGCTACACTACACAACCTACACTATCATCAGAGCGACCGATGTATCTGGACTCTAAACCCACAGCCTTTACATACCAGATCTCTACTGTTATCTTTTAATCTACATTTAATTCTAATGTATAGCCTTTTTTCTAGGTACTATGTTATGTATGTTCAAACAAATCAAACCAAACTCACCAAACCTTCTTAGTGCATTACAGTTATAATAATACATGCATTGACTTACTAAACAGACCCAAATATATTTTAAGTCTAATCTATATTACTCAAAAGACCAAGAGCAAAATAATGTAAAGTACCGTCCTGAAAAATAAGTAAAACTCTTCAAAAGCTAAACTTTTCCACATCTACACTATTTAGATGTCAGTGATAGCGAGTCCAGCTGAGCTCTGCTGAGAGAGCAGTGACAGCTTAACAGAAGAGAGAGAAACAAAGGGTGAAAAGACGAGAACAGTGGAATGGCGTGTGCTGGTTGTGTCTTGTGTGAGCATTTGGCAGTTTGCCATTATGGTGGTCACACAGAGAAAACTGAGCTGTCTCTACATCTGTCCTTCGCTGACATCGGTCTCAGTGGAGGTGAACATCCAAACTATTTTGACATACACTACCATTCAAAAGTTTGGGGTTGGAAAGATATTTTAATGCTTTTAAAGTCTGCAAAAGTAATATTGGGAAATATTATGATTGAACTATTTTCTATTGTAATGTAAAATGTCATTTGTTCCTGTGATGAGTTGCCATTACACTCGTCAGTGTCACATGATCCTTCAGAAATCATTCTAGTATGCTAATTAGCCCCCCTCCCTTTGGGATTCTTTGATCAATTCAAAAGAACAGCATTTATCTTAGAAATCATTCATAAGACTATAAATGTCATTATAAATTGAATATGCCCATTCTAAATAGAAGTAGTATTTGTTTAAAAATCTTAATGCCCTAAACATTCTAATGGTAGTGTGTTTTAAAGAGATGCACAATATATTGGTCCCATCACTTCAAGTTAATGTTTAAAAACGCTTATAATTTGATAACACTGTTAAATGTAATCTGTATCAAATCTCAAAAATATGTTATTTAGACAAAATAACAGAGAATTAAAGGGTTAGTTCACTTAAAAAAATGTAATTCTGTCAGGAATTACTCATGCTCGTGTCCTTCCAAACCTGCAATACCTTTATTCATCTTTAGAACACAAATTAAGAAATCCGAGAGCTTTCTGACCCTCCACAGACAGCAATGGAACAGTGTTGTGAATACAACTTAACCACTGATTACTAGTCATATCCTCTTTTGGAAGACCAAACAAAGAATTTTCGCTTTCACAACGAACCACACAGTGCCTCTCTGACAAGGCGGCAGCGGGAGCAACAATACCACAGCATGAATCAAAGTTACTCCTTTCTTTGCATGAACATTTGGGTGGTGTTATGCAAATCTTCCCACACAGTGACATAGACATATGGGGGCGTGTTTAAACAAGGCGTTCTAGGAGGGCATGGACAATGTCCTAACTCCCTTTCTGAGCCTTGAATGTGGTAGTTGCCTTGCTAAATTGAACAAAGGTCTTACCTAATCAGCCAGAATTTGTATATTGTGCATCCTTGACAATTTATGAATAATAAACGTAATCATCAACTTAAATAGCACTTCCTACAATATCTGAATTGTCTGAAGAAAGACATTGCTTCATGAAAATTGTAATATTAAACATACAGAGTAGGGCTGGGACAACGTAAGCAAAAAATACGTCGACGCAAAATATGCGCATCGATTCGTCAACCTGTTTTTATTTCTCTAAAAAACGTTTGCAAAACGTTTACCTTATGTGCGCTGAATATACGCGTTGGCCGGATCAACATTCTGTCCAACGTTATATAACCAATCCAGCATTTATCTTTTTTTTGGCGGCTGTCAAAGCCTTATTTGATCGTTGAGTGATGTAGAATAGAATGAGTGCTGCGCCTGACAGAGCGCGTACGAGAGAGAGCCTCGGCTGTGCGCGCACTCAGTCTCCAAACTACACGAGCGCTGTCTTGCTCTCTCTCTCTCTCCCTCGTGCATATTAACCAAAATCATCAGACACGATAGAAAAAGGGCGGAATGTCAAAGTTTCACGTGGAGCATTCTGAGATTTTATTTTTCTCCATGACAGGCTGCTGGCTCCCACTGTTAATTTTTTTTTTTTTTTTGGAAAAGCACTCTCTGTATTAGCTTAAAGCCCTCAAGTTTACATTGGTTACTGTATTCTTTCAATTGCTCTAAACAATTATTTTGGGTGACCTTTTTTATTGAATGCTAGACATCAAGTTGTTGTTATTTTCATCTGAAAGAAGAACTTTTTTTCAGTAAGCTAGACCCTATGTGTTCAGTAAGCTTGTTTCAGTAAGCTATGTGTTTTCAAGGCTTCTAGGTTTTATTGAATGCTATCTCTAAACAAGTGCAAAGTAATGCATTCTTAGTCAGTCTTTTATTTTGTAATTTTAAGAGCAATAAACATATATTGCAATGTTAAGGAATTAATGTTTTTTTCATTCAGATATGTAAATCAACATGTATAAATTGTTAGTAGTCAATTAATGGGGAGATAATCGAAATTGAATCGGTCTGAAAAAATTAATAGTTAGATTAATCGATGCATCGAAAAAATAATCGCTAGATTAATCGTTTAAAAAATAATCGTTTACCCAGCCCTAATACAGAGAATGCAACTGTAACTTGCAGCTAAAAACAGCTATTCACCACCACCGTCTAATTCATTTACCATATCAACACCAACGTAGTATCCAAGACTCTCATTGCCAGGCAGTAAATCACAGAAAATAACAGTGCCCCGTTCCGGGCCATCCCGTGTCTGCACCAACACACGAGAGTTGATCTCCAGTGGCGCTCCTTCGCCTTCCACTTCCGGGTCATTATCCTCCAGCATCACACGTTCCACCTCATCTTCCCAGAGCTCAAGTTTATCCAGTGCAACAAAGACACCGCATTCATCTTCACAACGAAACAGCTGCTGACCCTGATAAGAGCCCTCCGTGAAACCTTGACCCCGGCCTTCCTCCTGAAATACAAAAGAGAAAAGGACATTACATACACAACACAGACATCAAAACTCACATAAATAACAACACGCATTGTGCCATATAAACAAAAGACATTGTTGACATGTGATGGTGGATTTGTGACTAGCCTTCACCCACACAAGCAGCCTACAGGCTTAAATTATGTTTGTCCAAATACCCCAGCTCAGCCCCGGAGACAAACGCAGCTTTGTTCTGTAATGATCACACACTCAAAGACCAGGTGAACCCAAAACCAGACAAACAACGTCAAACAAGACAAAGAGTTTTCCTCACCAGTAATTCAACACCAAACCAGATACCACTCAGCGCTCTGTCAGGCAGCAAAGGTCCTTTAAAGCGGACCACACCTGGAAGAGGCTCGTCACCAGACCTCAACTGCACTCGAACTTTTGCTCCACAGTTGATGTCACGGGCCCTGTCCAGACGCGCTCTGTTGCACAGCAGGCTGTAACGCTCTTCGCAGTTGGTGATGGGGAACAGCAGCTCCGCCAGCTTCTCCTCAAGCTCCATAACGTCCCGTTCATCCACGCTCACCACCACATTAGTCTGGTCCAGGATGCGTAAGCTGCGCTTACCCTTGCTGGGGGGGATTGTGCGACCCAGGCTGTTGCGCTCCTGGCAGGCCTGGCCAAGGCTGCCACGTGGGATGCGCAGAGTCTTCTGACCTGGCTTTTCCACAGTGCACTCCATCACCACAATGTAGAAGTGCCAGTCGTCTCGGAAACTGCCTGCTGGCTTTTCCTGGCTCCATAGCGCAGAGCTCATGGCTGCATAGCAGGAGAGGGTTGAAGATGACAGGAACACACGTCAAAGGTTAGTGGGTCATCAGGGGTCAGTGGGACTAGGAAGAGGATGCCTTCATGACTTTTTCAATGGGATGGATGGACTGAATTGACAAAAAGAGCTGGAAAAAGAGAGACAGGGAATTATAATTATCCAGTGCCAGTAACTATCTGGTTGACACTCCAACATAATAGGTGCACATATAGATGCATTGCACATATATTCTGTGTGACAGTCATCATTACATAAAACACAGGAAAAAGACAGTGTATAGCTCATAGCTCGTACTGCTGCACAAATTCATGTCAAAGGAGATGACAGACAAAAGCGAGACTCTCGAACCCATACGCAAAAAAGTTAGCTCGCCAGTGTGGAAGATTTTGTGGATTATGATTTTCTGATTTTCTGTCAAGGATCAAATATGCTTGAAGCTAAACTGGAGAACTAACTGGTGTGATGTCATTTCTTACAAAATCAGGCCAAAACTAAGTTTGTTTTGAGTTCCTTTGGGGAATTCGAAACAGCTTGCCAAAGGAAACTTCCGGGAAAGTTTACTCCAGCTGGTATACATCTTCCAACTAACTCTGGTCTGTGGCAATTACGTAGTAGGAAGGTGAGCTTTGAGGCTCTGCCTTATTTGACACAGAAATCTTCTCCATTTTTTCTGTTAATTGTGTAAAAACATGAAAAGACAGAAGAAATGCTTTATATCTAACATTGTAATTGTAACTGAGGAACCTTGAAACCCTGCTCAGATTTTGAGTGCAATTCATTGGCCAATTTGATAGTATTTAATTGATTCATAAAAAACTCTGAAATTGTGTCAGCCCTAAGGGAAATCATAAATGTAGGAATGAAAGTTTATGTGCCGCTTTATAGAGCAAATCAGTGCATATTTACACTTGGCCACTTCAGATATTTTTTTTTAATAATCAGATAGTTATGTCACCTGTTAAAACCACTTACAATTGGCCACACAAATAAATACTAATGAAATCAGAAATTCCTGTCCTATATACTTAGTCACGTCACCAAAAGTAACTGTTTCGGAAGGGCATTTAAACTTGGCCTTACACAATAAGAGAAAATATAATAGGCTCTTTAATTATACTAGATAATGCATGTGCATTAGCTAGATTTTTTTGTTCTTGAAAGATTCAATACAATTCAAATAAGATATTGATATGCAATGATGACAAACAGTTATGTAGATTTTATCTTTCCCAATTCAAGGCGATAAACAGGAGCTGTACTTGAATGGCTGAAAATAGCTAGCTGTCTGGGGGTGTTACTATTCTGGCTGCCGAGTGAACTGACTAGCTTTAAGGGGAATTTGGTACCCAATCGCCACCTTAAATTACCAGCTCTGACCAATCCTTCCTGCTTCCCTTCTGAGAACTAGCAATGACCCACTAGCATTTGCCATAGTATTACCATACTAATTAGCAACTGCAGGGGCATGGCTGGGGACACTGTGCAAGGATGCATGCAGACTCAACTACTGCAGATATGCCTAAACGTGACATGAGATTAATAAATCAAAAATGTCAACAACTATCAAAATAGTACTGTTAAATACTGTCACCATTTCTTTCTTTTTTATATAAAATATAACAAAAAAACAGTATATTCAATGTAATTTATGCAAATGAATGAAATGAACTTGTGTAAAATGAAACACACACACACATTCAGAGCACATTGAATGTGGTTCTGTTCTTAAATAACACAAAGCTGTCCTAAACAGCAATGCATGAGTGAAGTGACAGACTGCTACAGGACACTCAACCGCTTATACACCACAAGACTTTACACCAAACCTCTGCTGTTTTTCCCCCATCAAACAATTTGACACACCATATTTTAAAACAGTTAATCTCAGTTTACCCTCAAATCATTCCAAACTGTAACAAAAATATTTGTAAAACACATAAAAATGTATATTGAAGATATACATATTTTTTGTGCATTCAATGAAAGGTATGGTAAGGTAAGGTATGTTTTCAGCATCTTTTAAATATCTTCTTTTGTATTCTATGGATGAAAGTAAGTCATGCAGTTTTGACACAACATGGGGTTAGTAAATGATTAAAGAACTTCATTTATGGGTGAACTATCACTAAGCAACATCACATGCCAGCCACTGACTAGGCTTAATGGCATACTTCATCAATGACCATGAAACTACACTAACCAGCTGAACACACTTGTATAAACACACAGACCGTGTGACTGTTTCTGTTTGGTTTTTCCCCAGCAGCAGGGGAATTCATGCAGCAAATTAAATCTCACTCAGAGCTTCCTGTATGCACAATAACGGTGAACAAATGCCACTACTGCATACTGACTAATATTGAGAATACAAGACGAGACAGAGAAGGCTTTACTGCATGACCTTTTACTGATATTGCACGTCATCTCTTGTCTGAAATGTAAGAAAAATCCAGCAGCTCAGGTTGTCTGGCAGAGATTTGGGCCATCCTAAAAAGGCCAGCAAGGTTTTGAAAAATATAACTCTTCATCCTATCCACACATTGTCTGGCATAAAATATTGGGTAATCTGGTAAATATTGGGAATCTGGGCAAACAATTCAAAGGGTTTCAAGTCAAGCAAAGCCTACTTGATTTGATTTCAGCCCGAAAGGATCAAGGAGGTCAATAATACCTGGACAAAGAAATCTGTTAGCATTCCAATACATCTCAATGGCACTTGTTCGCCTCTTATTTTAAGTCAATAATGTGAGCTGTGAAGTCCATGATATGTAAAGCATGTAAAGCATGTAAAGCCCGCCCCCCACCTTAAGAAAACGTGATCACAGCTCTGGAAAAATAATAAATCACTGTGAGTGTCTCCAGTTTCAAGCATCATGGTTTATGTTGACTGTTTTTCCCTCCACATCATCCGTCCTTTAATACTCAACAGACAGTGATCTGAGAAGTTTATGCCATGTCAACACACACACACACACACACACACACACACACACACACAGTCATGCAGAGCTGGGAACACCCACCTGTAATACCAATACATTAGCTATATGAACAGAAGTGCAATTACTGAATTAATGATGTAATACATCAATGTAAACATCACATCAGCGCTATGCACTTTCTCTAAACAGTGAGTGTGACTGCTGGGTGAAGACGATGCAGCAGAGATGGACAGGCCTTACACTAAATGATAATGATCAGGTACAGGATGCAAACTAACAGCTTCCTAATTAGCGGTTATTCTTAGTCCTTGAGCTCGGTTTAGATATAATGTCATCGCTGGATAACGCTGTGTTGTCATGTATAATCAATGGTCCTGTTACAGTAACAGATCTAAAGCTGGTCATGTATCAGAGACAGACTGTAAAGGTAAACAGGTGACATCAGCACAAGCCGATCAGACTGCACTTACCTGACGTTTAAATATCCCGGTATTCACCCGTCTGTCTTCGATGGCATTTGGAAAAAGATTATTCCAGTGAAGATCTCGTGGCGCTGCTAGTGATGGTGGTGTTTATGTGACATTGTCGGATGGTCTTAGCTGAAGCCAGCGCTGGCTACACTCCGCATTACTACCGGTTAATGGGGAGACAGTCGTCTCCTCCGTGCACTTTAAAATCCGCTGGAAAAAATCTCGGCGAGACTTTGAGGGGAAACAAGAATAAGTCCGGTAATATTGGTAGAGCCGAGGCCGTTGTTTCATTTGAAATCGATGTGAGTATTATTTACAGTGTGTAAATGTGTGTATCTGACGGCTCAACCAAACGTGCTACATTAGTGGAAGGAAACGTGCTCTCCTATTGGCCAATGAGCGACAGCTAGATCTTTCATTGGTCATTTCGGATGTCTTTTTTTCGCCCCGCCTGTTGGGGTTTTCCAGTGATTTGGCCGAGGAACTGGCAATGTGACAGGTTGTACATTACAGTATATTTCCTCTCAGTTCTTCCAAGCATTTAGTTCTAAATTTTTCATACCCCAAATATAAATGCATATTTAATTAAAATGTAAAACAATTTTTATCATTCATTTTTTACTTTTTACAGCATGTTTTACATACATTCTAGATGGGAGCTTCTTTTTTAGTAAAAAAAAATGTTTAATGATACATCTATGGCTATTATGCAGCTCGATATAAAACATAGAATGTGTAATTAAAGCAAAGGCATTCAAAACCATCATAAGAAAATGATGCAAGTAACAGACCTTAAATGAATTATGCATATACAGTACAATAGAAAATAAAAACTCACATATTAAAACAACTATGTACAATAAATGTAAACTGAAAAAAGTGCTCAGGGATAGTGCCAAAAAATCTTGAGTGCTACTTGTCCCACTCTTAGAAGTTCAGTTTGTGTACCGTGGCTTGACAGGTTGAATGTTACGTATTCATTTTGTGTGGTTTTCTTCTTTCTGTTACAGTAATTTTATCTCAATGGAGCAATATAGGACATATTCAAGACACAATGCTAGCACAGGATCTCAGACAGTCATTGTCCAGCCCCATGGATCTATGACCAACTTAGGCTTATAATGCTTTTGGGAAATGTTGCCCTGATTGGTATCGTAGATATTTAGCTTTTAAGATATACCTCAACCCCATATAAACATTTTAGCTACAAGACAGGCCGTTTTGACTAGTTAAGCCATGGATTCCTGCATGTGTCTGCCTCAGTTAAATGTTTTAAGGAAAAATTATGAGCTTTGCATTTGGGAGTTTGAAGGCAGACATTACAGAGCCATCTTGCTCTCAGAAGATCAATCTGCTTTCTTGCTTGCTCAGCTCCTCCTCTTCCTCTGGGCTCAGATTGTTTCCTCTCAGCCTTTAAGGGCACAAAGCAAAAAGGCTTTGTATTGAGAGCATTATTCACAACACAAACCATTCATCGGGCATGGGTGTTAATAAAGCAATTAATTTCTATTGAAACTGAATGGGATAAGTAGTAACAATAGAACCCGCTGTTAAACACCCGGCTATAATACTTTCAGGAAAATTCAAATAGTTAAACAACTATGAATAATTAATTAAACAGCAAAATACATTCAAAAAATTGTCTAAATGTTTAACTATTGTTTTGGCCAGAAATAATGTAATGCAAATGTATATCTTCCAGATGTGACAACCTGAGTACACGGTTTAACTTGTGTGTTAACACTCCTGTTGAGTCTTGACTGAATGTATGCTATCTGTTGTGCTCTTATCGTGTTCACCTTTATATACAATGATCAGAGTAGAATACCTCTCTTAGAGAAAACACACATTTGTCTGATTCGACTTTTAACTCAATTAATGCTTGCGTGAAATGAATGAATTTATTGAGTAAAAACAAGCACACAGAGTTAGCAAAAATAGTAAAAAAAAAAAGAAAGAAATACCTTACCACACTTCCTGAACACTAGAGTTCATTTTCAGTGCCTCTATTAGACACTCAACCCCCTCTCTGTTGATACAGTTTTTGTTTAGCCTAAGTGAAAGAAAGACATGGCATGTAAATCTCAGGAATATACAGCCATGTAAATCTCTAAATTAATAAATAAATAAATAAGAAACAAAGTGGATTACTCACCACAATTGCTCCAGAGTTTTGCCCTGACTGATGAGTTTAGCCAGAGCGCATGCACCTGCACTGCCCACGCCATTATCCACCAGACTGAAACAAACCAATATTATCACTACCCGCAAAAATGATCAACTGCTGCATACTGTAGCGTAGCTCAGCACTAAAATTTACTTAGATCTGACTGGGCAACCTTTTTTTTTCACTGTTTAGAATAAACAAGCTGAAAGTTTGTTTTAAACTGGATTTTTTTTTATACTATACTTCTAAATGGAATGCAGAATTATGGAAATATAGTGCTATACAAGATTACCTTAGCCATATTAGCGTTGTGCTATTTTTCAGTGCAGCTGCCAATGCCTCAGCTCCCCTATCCCCAATTTTATTACCCCATAATCTGGAAATGAAAAGTCAGAATGGAAATACAATAAAATATAGCTTAATATAGTATATAAAAAAAAGAATCCCTTTCATTATTGACCTCACCCAAGAAACTGCAAAGACTGGTTGTAGCTTAGGCCTTCTGCCAGCTGTTCTGCTCCCTGCGACGTGATGTTATTGTTTCCAAGCCTACAAAGCAGTTATATATTTTGAAAGAGAAACCCGTTTCTACATGTGCAGTACATGTAGAATTATATTTTTTTATATATTTTTTCAGTATATTTTTTTTTATTAAAATCATCAGCATCGGACAGGCCAGAAAAAGTACATAATTACCTGACCTGAAATAACCACTGACCTCAAAGACAGAAAGTTCTGCTTTGATTTTAACAGCAAAGCAAAGTGTTGGGTGCAAGCATCTGTGAGGTTGTTGTTGAAAAGCCTGCAGAAATATTGAAGTAGTAATGAAAGTATAACAATAAAATATGTTATTCATACAATGCAGAGTTAAGATATTCTCACGCTATTTTTTGGAAGTTTTCACACTTCATTCCCTTTTCCAGAAGTTTCCGGATTCCTTCATCTGATATGTTATTGTTCCTTAAACTGAAGGATTCACATTCATATAAATAGATTTGCAAAAAAAAAAAAAAAAGTTTTCAGAAAAAATTTTTATAAACACCCATAAATGAAAAATCTGTCCCCATGTATTTTTTCAGCACATCACTCCAAACTTGTATTACCTCCTCCTTCTGCAGAACATACTGTAAGATATGTACAATATTATTTTGGGGATCCAAACAACATTGTACTTCATTGACTTGCATTGTATGGACAAATAAAAGAGTCTTTTTCAAAATATCTTCTTTCATGTTCCACAAAAAATGCATACAGGTTTGGAGTGACAAGAGGCTGAGTCATTGAAAACAAGTAAGTGATGACATTTACATTTTTGGGTGAACAATTTCTTTAAACAACATTTCAAACACAACAATGAGCATAACCTCTCGTCTTACTAAAGGGAGTGACAAATATGTAGACATGGAAGAAGCTGCTCCGCGCCCACATCTCCCACTGAATTGTTGTCCAACTGGAGCCCAACAGGATTCCGCAGGTACTTCAGCACATACGCCAGCGCAGTACATTCCACAGGACCAATGTTACAGTAGGTGAGCTTCAGGTGCTCAACATCCAACTTAGCCATGGTATCTTGAGCAATACTGTTGTCTTGCATTTCATAGATGCACTTAATTAGCCAAACAAAACTTGGCATGGCGTGCATGCTCTTCTTTTCACCCTCTACAGGACGAGGAATGGACTTGAAATGCCTCTGCATACCTTTAGACAAAGACTTCACTACCTGCTTTACCTTGCGTTCCCGCACAGCAATAGGACAGCATTCTAGCAAGAGATCATGGTGCCGCTGGGATAAAAGTCCTGACACAAACTGAGCTGTAATCTGGAGGTTTGGTGTCTCTGCCACATGGGATTCCAGCTCCTCTACAGAACTGTCAATACAATGTCCCAGACATCTTTGAGACAGACCTGACAACTGCCTGTACTGGGGATGAAAGAGTCTGGAGACAGCAGAACGATCGATGTTACGATTGAGAACGACATAGAGAGCAGCGAAGAAGCATTGTAAGGTGATGTGCAGAAATTCATAGCGTTTACAGTCTGTAACAGATAGGTCATTGCAGTAAATGAGAAAACCCAGGCTGACTTCCTTTTCTGTCAGTCCATTTCTTTGGAGCTCATATCCTGAGAACACATAACAAGAGGCTTCAAGACCTTCCAGTGCCAGCTGTCCAAGTTTTAAAACTGTGTCCAAATGTTCCTCCAACCAGGCCTTTCCCAGAACTCCTTGGGACTGAGGTGACTTTCGCTGAAAGAAATGCTGTAAAACCAGGAGGTAGACATCAGTGATCGTCTGGGTAATAACGTCTTGACCACCTAGAAGCTCCTGGTGGCACTTGGTCACAATCCAGCAGAAGACTGGGATGTGGCAAAGACTTAATAACACTGTGTTAGCCTGGAGGGACTCTATTACACGTCTAGCCATAGCAGGGTCACTGTGATGCTTCTTAACAAAGCAGTCAATCCCTCCAGGAGAAAAACCCTTCAGGAGCACTTCTTTGCGGAGATAGCGCTTCAGTGATGGGCCTACAGCCTGTGGCCTGCTAGTGGCCACCTTCATAACTCCCTTCATTAGCGTACCCTGCAGCAGATTGAAAAGCAGAACAGGTATAGGCACTTGCTTTGTGGGGCAGCAGTGGCGTTCTTCATCTGTGAACCCCTGTTTAAACTCATCGAGCCCGTCAAAGGTAAAGAGAGCCAAATTAGGATGGTCTAGGATAAACTGGAAAACCTCATCCTGACCTCGATCAGGCCAGCAGCAGTGCAGGAAGAGGAGCTCCTTCAGAGACAGTTCTCTCTGTTCTGCGTTTAGCTTGCGGCAACTGAAGGGAAACAGCAGGAAAGTGTTTGTGAGCAAAGCTTCTCTTGCCCAGAGCAAGTGCAGTCGCTGAAGCAGTGTGCTTTTGCCACTTCCTGCCTCCCCAGACACAAGAACGGTGTCAGCCTCCTCATTAAGAGTCCCCAAGGGACCCACCACATCCTCCAGCCCTAGCGTAAGAGTTTCTCCAGAGCCATCGATCACTTCAAGCAGACCGTCGGTGTAAATGTCATCCAAGGAGAAACGTCCTGTCCCACCATAGGTGCTAAGGGAATGGGACTGGGCAGCAACAGAGCTTCGCAGCTTCTTCTGGTAGAGCAGACAATCTGGAGAAACAATGCAAGTAAAAGACAAATATACAGTTTGTATTCAGTACATTTACATTTATGTTTTTGAGTATGTAACTATGAGAAAAAAGGAAATTAATGTGAAATATATTATTTCATAATTATTTATATTTAATACAGTGATGACATAATTATGGGTTGCAACATAATCATGGCCATATCTGTGCAGTTGAAAGACAGTAACACCGAATGCAAAGAAATGTGAAGATACTCTGTCCACACAACTGAAAAATGTTTCATACTGGCAGAAAGATGATTTTCTTTATCTTCAGGGTTTGGTCTGGTTGTCTCCGTTTGTTCTAGATACTGTAGTAAGGTCTTTGCAGCAGTTTCCCCTTTAAACCTCACTTGGTCTAACAGCCGCCGAACCTGCAACGATCCAACAAGATCACTGTCTATCCACATGTAATGGGCATTTACTGTTAACAAGCTTGAAATATTTGCATTTAATAAGTACTACAGGAAAACTGATTCATTTCGAGTATGTATGAGATATACGTATATCACAGCGTAACACATTTCATTTGGGAATTGTTTGAAAATTGTTCAGTAAATTGGTCAGTACCAAGGAGTAGTTATGGGGAACACTAAATTTCATAACACAAAGAAAAAAAAACTATGGATTGAAGTAGTATTCAATCAAGTTACCTGTTGTGAGGGTGTGTATACAGGTAGTTGCACCGCATCACAATCTTTAATGGTGAAGCAGCCAGTTGTCAATAAAGCATTCAGTGCTCCGTCAATATTATCTCTGAGCTTTCTCACTAACACTGGCCTGTCAGCCAGTAGCGTTAAAGTTGCAGTGTCTGGTCTGTTCTTCTCTACCACAGCACATTCTTTCCCAAAACACAGGCCAGCCTTCTGCTCCTCAGGTACGACCTGGTTCATCGCAGCCAAGAAAAGGCTGCAAGCATCTTCTCCTTTATCATACACCACATCTAATAGGTGCCTGACATTGGAACATAGAGGTTTCTCCGCCACTCGTATGCTTAGGTAATCCTCCCAGACAAGAACCTCACAAGCCAAGAGCAGATCCAGAACACAGTCCAGAGGTTCGGCATTGCCTCCACCACACAGGACCGCCAGAAGCTCTGCTCGTTGTTTTAGGATCAACTGGTGAGCAGTCATTGTGGTTCTCAGTGTTGTCTCAAAGCCAACAGCCACAATCAGAACCCTGCTAAAGGGACGAGATGAAGACCAAAAACATTCTTTTGTAAATGTATATTGTGGCATTTATTAGATATCAAAGAGATGGCATGCACTGTGTACTCTAAACAGCTACATTTCCATTGGACACCCATTTCCTCCTTCTTACCGAGTTCTCATTGTTTACTTTCCTAAACTTAAGCCTAGGGCGTGATGATTGTACTTGTAGTTAAATAAGGCACATTATCAAAATATACTATAAATATATAAATATATACTCCGCATCAGGAAACGTAATTTTAAGAAACACTCACCAGACAATAGCTAAAATATATCCTGAATGTCATTGCTCCCCCACTAAGGTATGATCATAGGCTACCTGTAACCTATAATTTCAGAACAAAAGCGTGTTATTTAAATTTCCGAAAATATTTCGCAAACGAAACAAGATTACTAGTTATTTCACTAGATATAAAGTAACTGGTAAATACCCCAGAATATGAAAACATCACAGACATGCTTTTCTGTCCTTACAGACCGTTTAGCCACTTTATGATCGTCCGAACTGAAAGTGAAAGTGGAGGCGCTGCTTTCCGATCTTCAGGAAGTTCTTACTGTCAAGTCGGTTACACATAATCCAGTCTTTGTTTAAAGTTGTTACATAGAAAACGTAAAGTTAGTGTCAAGTACAAAGAGTGATATTACTAATTACTTTTTATCCTGTAAACCCAAATATTTTTATTAAAATAAAGCTATACAGCTTCTGTCACATCAAGAGGTGTTCCCCGAGACTCCCCAACACTGGTCTTATATAGGCAAAGTTTCGGGAGCGTTTTAATGCGGAAGTGAATACTGTAGTTAAACAAATTCTCTTTCGATGACTGACAAAATAATAAACGTAGCAACGGTTTGCCGTCTCTCTGCTTTGAACAAGAAACTTCACTTCCACAATTGTAAAGAAACATGCAGGACCACCCTTCAAACACCAGAGGGAAGTCTAACATCATGTAAAACACTGGGGAAGATGACAACAATGTGCATTTTCTGTTAAACTGCTAAATATTTAGAAATTATTTTAGAATTTAAAGGTTGATGGTGCATCAGCCAATGTGTTATTAATGGAAATTAAATAGAGGTCTCACGAAATGTACAATTATTTAAAGAGACCATTTACCATTCAAATGGCCCCCTACCTGGGACAAGAACCATTACATAATGTATAAAACTTTTGATATAATTTATATTAATGAGAAACACTAAATCAGTTAGTCTATTTAAATTGAGCATTGACAGTTTAGATGAACAATTGAATAACCAATGACAGACAATGCAGAATTCCAGTAAAAGAGATTCATTTGAAAGGTAAATTTATTCCAATTCCAATTTATTACATTTCCTATAATGTATTAACAATGTTAAATAAACATTTTCAGCCAATTTCAACTAAATTCAAAATGACATTTATGGTGGTGTGGGCAGTGGAAGGTGCTGTGAGGGTTTGGTGTTGATCCTGTGTGGGGGATGTTTGGCTTTGATGAGACCAGAGCTCATCAGCATGATGTCTTCATCTCTCTGTAGCTCTGTCGTCCACAGTGTAAAAGACTAGCCTGTTTGGCCAGTCTAAAGAAATACAGTTACATTGATATCTTTTAATTTCAGTTTATTTGAACTGTGTCTCCATAGGTTAAAATTTTAAATGCAACTTTACATCCTGTTTGCTTTCTCAATTTAAGCATTTACATTAAATTCAAATTTAGGAAGATTTTCAATTCAGTTCTGAATGGTACACAACCCTGGTTGGCAGAATGGAGACCATGATAAACAATTCTGCAGCAATGGTCATTTTCTTCCATTAAGGAGAGACAACCAAATTAAATGACTCACTCTCTTTAGTGTCTCTCAATGAACTTGTCTATCATGCTGAATGTGGTGCATTTCTGGCATTGCTTTGGACTCAGAGGAACAGTCATGCAGTGGCCAGCTGACATGTGCTGACAGTGACAGCACAATTAGCCAGTGACTCAGAAACAGAGCAGCAGTGTGCAGACAGACGTTATAAACAGATTACCTTCAGTGTGCTACAGCTTTCTTACTCTAGTTTTTATCCCTGTTTTTTTTTTTTTTTTTTTTTTTTTGCTGTTGTTGTACTACTGTACATCCAAAACTAAATAAATCAAAAATCAAAAAGCTTCAGAACTAGAGGAAAAAATTAAGGATTTTAGCCATGAAAATGAAATTAGACGTTCTGGTCAAATCAGGCTTATTGTCATAATACTTTCTGAAATATATTCTTTATACGTAAAGTGTGTGTGTCAGAGATATGTGGCTTCTTCAGTCTGTCTTTGTCTTTGATCCACATAATAAAAACTTGGGAAATAGATTTGTTTTGTTCCTTTATTGCCTGTTGTTTTGTCATGATTGCTTTATCTCATATTTCCTCATGTGCCATGCTTATTTTGTCATCTTATCTGTGTAGAATATAAAGCTCTGATGAGTCCGACGATGACAGATGTAATGACAAACAGTGAGGTGTGGGTTGTCATGTTGATTTTCCACAAAGACTGCTGGGGTACAGAGAGGAGACTTCTGACAGAAATGCTAATATCCTAATTAGAGAAGTACCATGAATTGACAATTGTTTTTGTCATTTCTTGTCATTTCACATTTTGTAAAACTGTGACTCGTATGCTAATTGTAAATATTGAAGGACAGGAAGAGATGCAGGATTTTAACTGTCCCCTCAGCATGATGGTGTGATCAAGATAGGCTAACGTTAACAGGTGATACATGTGGAGTGGACGCAGACATGTATAGTCACACATCAGTATTTCATACAGCTATACATAGCTACTGACATTTGTACTTCATTTACTATATATAGGCTAGTCTATAATTTAATAAAAAAAAAAGAATGAAAGAAATTCCAAACTTGTATGACTTCCTCTCTGTGAAATGTAATGCAAGATATTGTGAATAATACTGGTAACCCAACGCTTTTGTTCCCATTGGCATCCATTGTACGGACAAAGAAAATTACATGGAAGTAGAAACTTGAAATGGGAAATGAAACTTCAAAACATCTTCTTTTGTGTTCCACAGAAGAAATGATTACAGGTTTGAAACAACACGAGAGTGATTTTTTCGGCCCAATTTCATCTGGTTGAGCTGGCTCAAAATAGTCAGTTTCTCGGGAATCAGCTCTGTGACACTGGTCATGCTCAATGTTTTTGATTCAACTAAATGGTTGAGTAATTTGTTTGGGTATCAGACTAAACTGATCACACTATGTTTGGGATTCTTTAATAGGTGACACATTGAATGTTTCTCACAGGTTTATAGTACTCTAATTACAAATAATTGAATAACTTCATTTGAAGGTTCTGTATTCTAGCTTAACTATCATTAGGGGTCTCATTTTACCACATGCAGACATGTTGGTGAGCTCCTCTTGTCACAGAGTGGTTACCGCTGCTTGGAAGGGCAGCACACCAGGGAATTTCAGGAGGCATGGGGATACCATACCACATTTACCTCAGAGAACATGAAATGAATACCCACTTTTCACAAGTCTAAAATAGCCCTCATATTTTCTGTATAGATGATCTTTAATAGAGCCGGTCTCTGAACTCAAAGTGTTGGACTGTGTTCTCCCGCTTGAAGTAGGATATTTACATTATTAAAGAAGAGGTCTGCTGCACATCTCTCTCATCCAATAAAAACAGCCATAAATTCATATTTATGTCCGGCACACCTTCATGACAACACAATTTATATAACATCTGGTTTTATAAAAACCATCAATGAAGATACTTTGTTCCTCCGTTTGATCAGACTTCAGCTGCGTTCAGCCTAACAACACTTCATCACACATGCATCGCAGGACATTGTCAGTTTGCACTTTTTTCTGGAATAGCACATCAAAGAAATAGGTGAGTTGACACTGTTTGAGAGTCTGATGTAAAACTCTGTCAGCACAGCGGTGGACAATGGCTTCAAACAAACCGGGGAGGCAAGTCGGTAAGCGATGTCCTAATTGAGTCGAGTCTTGGTGAAATTGGAAGCCAATTAGCGCGGAGCTTAGAGAGGCATGCTCTGTCAAAAAGAAAGAGATCAAATGTCTTTCAGATATAGAGAGTGGAACAGAAGAAGTGCCAGCGCGTGTTGCAGCGCATCTGCGACCGCAGTCGCAGGCACGCGCCTTTATCTGTGTTTGTGCGGTTGCTTTGTGTTGAGTTTTAATTGACACGAAGATTAAAGCTCACTTCTCAGGAGTTTTCAGCGGACGGCTAAAAAGAGAGAGCGAGGGAGTGAGCGATAGTAGTTAGAGGAGGAGTGTGGGGCGTTGTGTGCGTCGTTGAAGGTTAGCTCTGGCTCCCGCTGCGCGAGCGCTGTCTGAGATGGGCTACTTGTTGGACATTCATTATCAAACCCTGTTTGGTCCTTTCATCTGCTGCTCTGCAGAGCCCTCCTCGCAAACTACAGAGGCACCTTGCAGCTTGACATCTTTCCATTCACTCTGTACCTTAAACAGCATGCTGCCACATCAAAGCAGACACAAGCGCTTTGATGTTGCAAAAATAAAGAGCCCCAATGATCTACTCAAAACCAATGAAACTTTTTTTGTGCCTCTCTCCCATACGCACTCGCACACTATCTCTCTCTTTCTCATTTTGCATCGGAGTTTGAGAAAGATAACCAGGGCTAACTATGATAGCAACAGCCGTTTACACCTTTGAAAAAGTGTCAACAATGTGTGTGTATTGAATTAACATATCAATCGAGGGCTATATGTAATGTCAGATGAAGATAAGCAGAATAATTGGAATGTAATTTAATTGGACTCACTGTGAAAATGCAATGCGCCCAACCTAACTACAGCATCCCGACTATGAACTGTGTCAAGGTAAAATGGCAAAAAGTGGGAATTCTACAAAGTTTGTATGCTATTTGGCAGAATTAAAGGCCTTGCGATTCTTTTTATCTGTGTGAATTTCTTGGACCTCTGACATGTTTTCCGCTATACAGTAAGAATGGAAGAACAAAATGGTGTAAAATGTTAAACTATTTGTTTTTAAGATTACATTAATAAATTAAAATAATAGTATAAATAAGTTTGCAACATCATATTGGACTGTTTTTGTACATGAAAATAATTGGATGCAGATGAAAGCCGTGCACATTCAAGTTAAAAATGGCTGTGCCTGTGCCTGCTCTTACTTTGTAAATAAGGTGGAAGCATTTCTCAGGTACTTTATGGTTTCTGAAAAACCCTTGCACCACCAAGAAAATACACACCAGCATTTTTGGAATAAAGTGCAGTTTGAGCATGTTAATACCCCAATACCCTCATTGGTTTACTGTGGAGAATCGTTGTACAAAACATTCAACAGAATATGAAAGTAAAAATGCTAATTTCTTCTGCTAATTTTTACTAAAAAAAAAAAAAAAAACATTGCACATATTTTCATGTACAAATATACACATCAGGGACTACCAATTCAGGTGGATTCGTGCAGTTTTTGGATCAAGGTTGAAAAGGTGCAAGTCAACACTTTTTTTGCTTATCTCAGACTGATTCACCATGAAAAGAATAGCAGGTGACTCGGGAGGAAACGCTGAAGTGATGGATGTGGCTCCATAGAGGGATCACAGGAGGAAACGCTCAAAACTAGAATATGCAAGTGACTCATAAAAGATCCTGCAGACTTTTGAGAAAGTAAGTGTCTTGAGAATAACAGAAGAAACAAAAGGGCAGACGAAATATAATCTGAAGCAGGGGTTCATTTAAATCCAATTAATTGAGCTGAGAGTTAAGATTTGTACGTAAGTCCAGATCTGGTCTATTGGGCCACTTGCTCATGTCCAGTATTCATAACTCATTGTATCAAGCCAAAAAAAAAAAAAAAAAAAGTGTTTAATATCCATAAAGGCGTGGTTACGCTGTGACAGTAGAGTTTAATTCTTGTAGGAAGACTAGAGCCTGGTCTCAGCAAATTAACTAATCTATTAATGGCATCATGTCATATTTTGTGTCTTAATTTACCATCTAAAATGCTATAATTACAGGGGTCTTGTAAAAAATAGCCCTCAAGCATTTTCTCTTCTTTCCCCCCTCTCTCTCCTTCTGAATAATTCACTACAGTTCATTAGCCCTTGGGTTCCTGGCTTTAAAAATGTCTCCATGTTTCCACACACCCTCACATTCCAGTCATACTACACCCTGGGCCGATGTGGAGATAGTTACGATGGAGCAACCCATCCGAAAACAATATTACAAATAGATGGAGGTCATTATCTGAATATGTTTCTCTGATGTATTTCTGGAGAGTAAGAAATCAGCATTAAACATGCATGATTTTATTTATTATTATTTATTTATTTTATTCGTATTATTTATGTTAATTAAGTAAGTGCATTCTCCAGTTGTATCAAAATATCACAGTGCTATTACAGTAAGGATTATTTTGGTATTATTTACTATTATAGTATATAAGTTTTTGCTTTTCAAATTTCCTCTATTCTATTTTTAAAATTGTTGTTGTTCTTTTAGTACGTTAACTTATTTCAATTAGTTGCCAAGACCATTGTTTTTTTAACAATGGTCTTGCCAACAAAACTAGTCAAAACCATTATTTGGAAGGGATCCCATAAATTGTAATAAACAGCAATAACAAAATAAATTCAATAAAACTCATCATCAACTATTTTTAATTTTCATTCATCACTACTTTATTTTTATCTGTGTTAATATCATTTATTTAAAAATATATAAATCATAGTCATAGACGTATGCAGCCAGACGCATTCAAACCTCCATTACCATTTCCCTCTCAGCAGTCAAACACGGCCTTGCGATTACAACGGGATGCTATTAATCTCAATGACTTTTATCTCATCATACCCTTAACCCTTGCTGTGGAGCAAATGTCAACAGGGCACCGAGACCTTGAGTGCTACAAACAAACCTCAAAGACAGATGGAGGGAATGTGAACTTTAGCACTCTGCCAGCGTCTCGCCTAATTCAGAGAACTTGACAGTTAATAAAGTGCTTTATTTTCACCCATCTTCTCATACATAAAAGCCTTCCACACCAATTAGCTTTAATTCGCTTTTTTTCTCCTCTCTCTTTTCTTTTCATGCTTTCAAGCCTGCAGAAAGTGCTATATTCCAATCATTTGCATTATCCAGAGAATCTGCTTTGAAGTTGTGAGATACTGTAAGAAAAAGGGCTCCGCTTATCCCGCAGAAAAGAAAAAAAAATGTTCAAAGCCTCTAAATACTCTGGAACAGATGTACATTATCATTGGATTTGCGTTTTCACCTCTTTGCTCCTGTATGGGTAATAGTGTAGCGCATAGTCGCGTGTCCCTCACATCCTCTGTGTTTAGCATCTCCTCTCAACAGAAGCTAGCACCCCACTGGGCCAATCCGCACTTCAAAGAACTGTGTCTATCTACAGGAGACAAAGCGCACTCCACACATATGGAAGCAGCCTCCTCACTCACGCTCAAGTCAATAGCATCATTCGCTGGCTTGCTCGCTTACTGTCTGTTTGTTTTTGTGACACAGAGATATGGCTCTTTCATACATACAGTCCCAACACAAATTCAGCACCCATTGTGAACCTGGTGTCACTTTTACACTCTTGAGGAAAATGTTTGTTTAATTGAGGAGGAAAACATCCTAGGAGATAGGAAAGTAGGCTTTATCTAGTAGTTCAAATGTTAGCGCATGGCGCTAGCAATGCTAAAATATTCGATTCCCAGGCAATATGCATGCTGATAACAAATTTAGGTTGAATGCACTGCTACATCTGATAAATTAAATGTAAGCTTTTTGTGTAGACAATACTGGGACATAAAAATTATTGTTCTGTAGATAGAATGTAAGACTGTACAAGCACAGTACATTAATTGGTGTATTTCCCTAGTGTTGCTTGCTTACAGCTAATTTTATATATCTATCACAAATTAAAGTACGTAATGCACCTTTCTAAAGTTTGCAGTCTTGAAATAAATTCATACTTTTATTTAGCAAGGATGCATTAAAACTTGATCGTAGTAAGTTCTGTTTCAAATGCGGTTCTTTTCTATATCTTCTAAAAAAAATCATCAAAAATGTATCACAGTTAAAAAAAAAAAAAAAAAAAAAAAAAACAACCGATTTCAACACTGATAAAGAAATGTTTCTTAAGCAGCAAATTAGCATATTAGAATGACTTCTGAAGGATAATGTGACAGTGAAAACTGGAGTACTGATGCTGAAGATTCAGCTTTGCCTTCAAAATAAGAAATTACATTTTGAAATATATTCAAACAAAAAAACACTTCAACTTTTATTTTACAATAATGCCTTGCAGGATTTTTTTTCTTGATGAGCATATTCATTTTTCCAGAAACATACATCTTACCGACTCCAAACGGTAGTCTATGTGGAGATTGAGATGTGTTAGTATAACTAGCTGTAACTTAAAACTTACAGGACTTCATTACTTTCTTTGGCCATGTGTTAGACTGCAACTCTTTGAAACATTTGAAGCAAGACATGCAAACAACATATATTAACAAAGTCCATGCAAAAGTATTTCTACTCACAAGGAGAAACAGATCTCTGCATGCAGTCATGATGAGTGTACATGCAAGCAAAGAAATCATCAGAACGTTCTAATAAAAAAAGAAAAACCAACAGCCAAAGAAATGACAAAATCACAGCCATCCAATCAGTAAGCAACAGTTCAGATTTTAATGAAAGGTTTTCTCTTGGCACAGGTTTGCTATTAAATAAATAAAGCAATTATTTCCATCCATCTATATAAACTAAACAAAAAAGCATGAAAATTTATTAGGAAAAATCACAAATGATCTGGACTAGGGTTCGGGTGTGGCATGTAATGCTACCATGTTATTTATGTACAAGCACCTCCATGAATCATTTTCTGTGAGCCTGAGTGTGTTGTCCTACACACTCACTCAGTCACACAAAACAAAAGCACAACAGAAATCAAGAAATGTTGTAAGTACAAATGGCACTATACAAAATAGCTATTCCTCCAGATAAATAGTGAAGAATCCAACTAACATACTGTTATCCCCACAGCTGTCCGCGCATGATGTATTTACAACCATCAGGCAGGTGAACCTATCAAACATCAAAGCAATTTTAGTGTGATGATTCTTTAAAGGATAAACAAGAACACTGTGGGACAATAAGAAAATAACAAATGAATCTACTGTGCATTTAGATGTTTTGCACATGAGGCATGTTTAAATTTTTCAATTTCTCATGTTGCCATAGATTTGGTTGTTTTTTTTCTGAGCAGCAATATGTTTAAGAAATGGTCAGAATCATTTAAAATGGCAACATCTCACCACAAACAGAAAGAGAATGAGAGGGAAAGCTAAGCTCCATAACACATTCACTCAACTGCAAAACTGAATGAGGCTAACTTACAAGCTGTGATGGGTTAGTTTTCCAGAGTTTAGTGTAGTGTGATGTCCTCACATTTCCACTGCCTCCTGAGCAGAAGAGTCAGCTGATCTCACTCTAAACGTATCAGAAAGTCCAACAGGTTCTAAGCAAACATAATTAACTCATCCCATCACTGACAAAATTCTCATTCTTCATTGGGGCCCAAAATTGCAAGTACAAGTGTACATTTTTATAACTTTCAATACAAGTTTTTTTTTTCTCTCTGTGTGTATAAAATCATCAAAAAAGAGGGATGAGAACAATTACGTGGAGTATTAAAACACCTGCTGTGATCTTCAACACACACACCTGCTTTGTTGAGTTTGAACGAAGGTTTTTGTGTTTCATAATCTTCAGTGGTGCTGGTTTCAGATACACATGCACGCATTAACTCTCTTGTCAGTGGGGTATCGTTGAGTTATGGAGGACTGGAGACTTGTAGGCGGCGATACGGTCATCCTGCCCCAGAGGAATGAGTCAGCTGCCATACACACTCACTCACACACCCTCTAGGTGACTTGGGATACATCGAGCCTAAAATAGATTCATAATGTACTATTTAAATGCTGTTTTAAACTGCTGCATGGGAACAGATGTACTCCTATTTAACCAGACTTGTTTTCTCGTTACCTAACTCACTTCAGCCAATACCGAGCTAAAGGCACTAACATACTGTCTAAAAGACCCTAATTCAGTCTGAGAACATATTTTTGGACTCTGAAAGAAATTAAAAACTCTAAAGGGTGATTCTTTCCAGTGGTTCACAGCTCCTTTCAAAACCGAAAACATTGTTTTGTGACTCAGTGACTCAAACGTGAAATGAACCTGAGAAATAAAAATACTATTTTACCTTGGCAGCACAGATTCCTTAACACTTTAAAACTTGAATTATCTGAATTGACTGAAATGATAAGAAAAAGTTGAAACCACAACTAAACAAGCAAAAAATACAATAATATCAGGTATAATGTATTCATTGTTTTCCAATCATTTGATTAGACCCATTTTGACTTGCCATAAACCTGACAGGAATATGTTTTTCAAATAAATTATTTTTTAAACAAGCTTCAAAACATTATACTACAATAATCAGAAGATTATTTTAAGATTTCATATTGTCTGATACACATAATTACACTATAAACTCTGATGCCTAGTGGTCTTAGAATGAAATTAGCTTAAAGTTACAGGGACAGGAAAACACCAAAAACAAAACAAAAAGTTTCAGTAATAAAGCTTACAATGGATTTCAATCCAATACACCTTAACATGACTGCAGATTGGTGGCATATTACAACAGACAGACAAATAAAACATAAATTCTGAATAAAATTGTCAATAATACCGATAATCATAATAATACTAGAGGTAGCAGCTGATTATGATGCTCTGTTTTCTTCATGTTGATTGGTAGTGTGTAGATCTCATACTGTCCTTCAACAAAGTCCGATTTGATGGTTTGAGTGTCTTTACTGGCTCTCTTATGTACATGTGTCCTGTATTGCATTTTTAAAGGTGTCGATTCAGATTTGTGGTTTCGGAGAGAGAAGCTCTTAATAAAGTGTCTCGAATGCAACGGCACAAGAAGTGCTTTTCAAGTGGTCTTCAGTGGAAAAATGAAAACATAAAAGGATAAGTAAAAAAGACACCATAGGCACACAGATGCACAGATTGTGTGCACACATGCACACACAAAGTGTAAGTTACAAAACCAAGGAATTGTATTCCCTCAAAAGTGGTTTGACAAATCAAAATTCTTCATTTAACAGGACTGACCACCTTTTCAACCAAATAGACCAATCGGATAAGAATGAAGAGAGGGAAAGAGAAAAACAAAGGAGGCAGATAGAATGATAGAGAGAAAAAAGAAGAGAAAAGGGGAAGATAGAGCCCTTACGTAGTAAGTAAACCTCTCCTGCTGCCAACGACAGGACTGAATACATCAGCACACATTCAAACCGACCCACACAAACTCTCTCTCTCTCTCTCTCACACACACACACACACACTCACACACGTATATATACAAATGTGTACATATTGTCTGCCACTTTGGCATGAACATGATGCTTTGTGTCCTTCTCAGCCTCAATGTGGCCATGCAATGATCATTCAATTGTTATGTTCCGCATTGTTATTCTTATTTTGATCCTTTTTGTAGCCCATCTGTGTTTTACTTTTCAGGACTGATAGAAGTGATGGTAGTGATGATGATGTTCGTGATGATGATGATGCTCGTGTCGTTGGACCACCTGAGCTAGTCCTCCTTCATATAGCACCAGACTGGGCAGATCCCTCACATGCTCTTTCTCCACGACTGGGCCAGACGTCACGGTCGGCCCAAGAGCCCGATAGTGCAGGCCCTCTTTAGGCCTCTGCTTGTGTCGTCGGTACGGGCCTGAGCTTTGGTGCGGAGGGGTCTGGTTGGAGACCGCTGGGGGAGGGGGCGCTCCTCTTCTTATCACCCGACCGGCAGAGGCCTGTGTGGGTGGCGTGCGGTGCGTTTTAGGTGAACGAAGTGCGTGTGTGTGCCGGGAGAGGATGGCAGGAGGGTCTGTGGAGATGGTCTGTGAGCGCCGATGGTGAACAGAGTATGCGTGCACATTCTCTGGTTCCTGAGAACGTGAGCGTGTCTGATTGGATGAACGTGTGGTATGGTTGGGTTTTGCTGGTTCTGCGGCAGGAGCTGCTAGAGGAAGCACAAAATTATTTGTTTTAAGGTTTATTATAAATATGTTTTATAAGTATATAAATAATTGTGCCTTTAACAAAAAAAAGCCCCCCAAAAAAACATTGTTAGAGGGATAACATCTTCAGAACATAAATTAAGATATTATTGATGAAATCTGAGAGCTTTCGGACCCTGCACAGACGGCAAAACAAGTAAAACGCTCAAGGCCCAGAAAAGTAGTAAGGACATTGTTAAAATAGTCCATGTGACATCAGTGGTTCAAACGTAATTTTATGAAGCTACAGGACTACTTTTTGTTGCGCAAAAAAAAAAAAAGACTAATCAATAATTTCTTCTCTTCCATGTCAGTCTTCACTGCTTGTTCATGAAAGAACTGATGCTTGTGTCAAATCCTCTGCTTGCAAACAAGATGCAGCACATCCAGGTTCTGCGTAAATAAAGTTTTTTTTTTCTTTTTTCTTGGTGTTGCATTCCTTCAGTCCAAAGTAAGATAAATAAAAAGTGCCCTTCAATAAAAACAAGTTTTTGTAAGAAAAATATCCATATTCAAAATGTAATAATCACTTTAATCTAGTTTGCGTCAACAGTTATACGCAGAAGCATTTCCGGGATCATAACGTATGGGTCATCGGTGCGTATGCACCGGTGAGTCTCGTGAAAACCAACGTTTGTTCACAGGATCAAAAGAAGCAAAGTTTCCTTACTTTAGCAAAGGAAAACCAGCCACCTCTTGGCTTATATCAAAATCCAATGACATTCTTCTTTACAAATCCTCATTTTGTATTTCTTATTAGTGACCGTTGTTTTGTTGGTGCATGCAAAAATCTGACCTTATACGTAATTCCCCCAGAAGTGCTTTCATTTACAAAAGTGAGTGCAAGCTAGATTCAAGTGATTATTACGTTTTGAATATGAATATTTTTCTTTAAATAATTAATCAATTCGCTACAGAAGGCCTTTGTTCACCCCCCGGAGCCATGTGAGACACTTTTTTTTTTTTTAATGGTAGGGCGCTTTTTATTTCACGTCTTTTGGACTGAAGCGATGCAACATCCACTGACTGCAATGATAAGAGCTTGAAAGATCAAAGCTCCGACTGAATTAGTCTAAAAGAAGAAACTAATATACACCTAGGATGCCTCGGGGGTGAGTAAAATGCAGCCTAATCAAAATTTTTGGGTAAACTAACCCTTTAAGATTGTACCTGCTCCAAAGCGGGATGTGTAGTTTTCAATGCCAGCCAGGTCAAGGTAATGGTTTCTTCTCTCCAAGTTCTCATCTACACAGTGCCGCTGGCAACCTTGCTGGTTGTGGTGATCAGCATGGTAACGCCTAACACAACAGCATCACATTGTCATGACTGCAAGTACATTGCTCTGAGATTGTGAGATTGTGACAACAAAGGGGGCTTGAATCAATCATTGTCCGTTACATTAATTGCTTTAACGATTCTGTGACATGTTCTTCCGAAGTTTATAAATTGCAGTTTTATCTAACAATTACGGAGACTAATGTGTTAAATTGATTTACATATGATGGGGTCTGTTTATGTAGCTTAATTTCATAAGTACCTAAGAAAGGCTCTTGACTTTTTCTCCGAAGTCTTGGAGTCCTCAATACACTTTTCTCCCTTATGTTTGGGATGGGGAGTGTCTGCTGGAGACAGAGTGAGTGATAGAGAGAGGGAGAGAGAGAGAGAGAGAGAAGGGGGGTCTTTATCAAAGAGAACGGCGTTGAGTTGCACAGCATCACACACATGCACATATACTGAAGCAGCTTTAAAGACCAACCAAAATAAGAAAGAAACCTTTGTTCCCTGCTTTCTATTTACTTTGAAGGTTCATAAAAGAAGAAAAAAACAACAATGCTTAATTTATTCTATTTTGAACCTCAGGCCTCATATAAATCTAAAAAACACACACTTGTGAATTTGCATGAAGACAGCTGCTGTTCAAAGGCTCTTCTCTTTCAAATACATGACGGGTATAAATAGCTCAAATGACAGCACTAAACAAACAGAAACACTTCGGTTTCTTCAGAGTACTTCCTGTTCTCCTTCACATTGTTTTTTTTTTACCAAGTAACACAGTTAGAAAGTGGCTAAATGTGGATTTATTTATTTTTCAAACAGCAAAAGACTATCCGAGCAAAGAGGGATAAGATAGCACTTTCCAAAAGGAATCCAAAAGCTCAGAGCTGCAGAGGTTTGGGTTTTTTCTTTCTCTCATCTTCTGCCTTTGACTATGAACTCATCTTACAAGAGATGCAATGACATGGAAGACAGGGAAAAGGAGGAGGGCAATAGTGTAGGAGACAGCATAACAAGAACTTAGAATTGTAATCCTGAAAATTATTTCATCTTCTACTTGCCCTCATATCCTTTTTATTTTTTTTCTCTTTTATAATGTAACACAAAATAATGTGGTATTTAACACAAAATGTAGTATTTCACAAAATGTCAAGGATGTACCTGTCTAATGAAAATGAGACAGTCAAGTAAAAACAAAAACAAACAAAAAAAACAATTACACATCGCATCTATACATTAAAGTTTGACCATCACACTAAATCTCTCATCATATTGACTGCATTTTAATGTCTTTTTGAACAAATTTGATGGATCCCGTTACTATTCATTATAACTGTGTGGAAAAGAGCAGCGTCAACATCCTGCTAAACTCCTCTTGTGTTCCATGGACACAAAAAAGTCATTCAGGTATGGAACAACATGACGGTGGGTAAATGATAACAACTAATTTTCTGTTGTTCTGAGCAAACTTTCTCTGTGTACCTGTGTTGCTCTGGGTGCAGTTCCTCCATTTCTGGCTGGAGTCTGGAGCAACAGAGAGCTTCACCCTGAGGGTCTTACTGCTGCTGGGGGAGTGATTCACTGACGCGTCCACCACCTCATATATGGTGTGCAGTAGACTGGTGATGTCCTGAACATGGGGAGATAGAGAGGGAAAAATTACATGAAATTAAGAGATCTTCACTGACACAAGACGGTCTATTAGTCTTTTATATGCTGTGTTAGCCTGTACATGATATATGCTAAGATACATGCATTATTCATAATTCATACACAGACATGTCCATAATAATGTGTTAATCAGAGTCTACTTAGCCTCAGGGAGGGAAGACAGATGCTGGCAGCAGTGGAGAGCACGTGTGCACAAACATGAAACATGCTATACATCTGAGGCTATTTAGCATGTGGAAATGAAATGTAAATGCAGAGCAACTATGAAGCGGAGGAAAACAGGAACTGTGTGGTACGGTGGAAGAGAAAAGACATTTAGTATGTCCTCTTAGTGTTATCTCTGTCTTAGTGTTATCTCTGTCTCAGTCTTACCTCTCGTGTGACCTTGCCATTGTTATCGAAATCGTAGAGGGTGAAAGTCCACTCCTGCCTGTTATCTTCTTCAACTGATACAGCACACTCCAACTCCTGATTAATAAACAACAATGGATAATCACTGTAACACTCCTTTAAAAGACTGGTCATACATTTTGGCCATGTTTTTTTTTTTTTAAGTAGTAATGTATTTTGATCCAAAATACAGTAAAACAGTAAAAAAAACAAAAACTATTTTATCCATTTTCATACATTTTCTTGTTCATAGCAAAGTTGCCATTTCAGCAGCCATTGTGTCAAATGATCCTTTAGAAATCATAGTAAAACGCTTTCTTGGTGCTCAAGTAACATTTATGATCATTATCAATTAAAAATGTCATTGGATATCAACTGTGCTGCATAATTTTGATGGAAATTATGATGCAAATTTTTCAGAATTTTTTAATTAATAGAAATTTCAACAGAATAGAAATGTATTTGAAATAGAAATCTTTTGTATCATTATGTCTTTAGTGTGACTTTTAAACAATTTACTTTTAATGCTTTAATCCTAGCAGAATAAACGTTTTAATCTCTTTAAAAAGCCAACTAAATATGTTTGTTTGTTTTATACTGACCTCAAACTGTAATTGTTTGTGTGGGCCGACAGTGGCACAGCCTTCAGTGTCCTGCATTCTCTCTTCCACATTACAGATGTCAGTCTTCTCAGGGGGCAGGGCCACTGCAGGGGGGCACACATTCATACTTAAAAAATGTTTTTGTCTTCATCTCATGTCACTGTAACTCATTTTGAACATTGTTCAAAATTGTTATTAATTTGTAATTATTTAATGAGGAAAAACATATCGAAATACAGCTTTATAAGCATATATAAACTAAAACAGACAGAAGAGAGAAGGGAAAGAGTTAAAGGAGAATGCCTAGGAAGCACCCAGCTATTTTTGAATGTAGCCATGCCATCTCTGCTATTGCAGACATATTACACTGAAGACACTCATAAAGTCTCATAGTATGGGATATAAACCTTCAGGCAAAATTGCAGTCACACCCTCAATATTAACCTCAGAAGTACATGTTCCTCTACACACTTTGTTAGAGTCTTGGAAAGCAATGATGGACATGTGGCTCACAAGTAGCTCATGTTTCCACATCACAATTCAGAATACATTTTTTGTGCAGTGGCAGGACTTTCATAATGGATTGTCGGAAAGCTGCTTTACAAAGAAGAGTGTTCTTAAGGCTTGTTTACATCTGTACGAATATCATGCAAATTATCGCTGACGTTTAATACCTAATGACTTAACAATCAGTCTGAGATTGCCTGAACGAGGTGGTCTCAGTTTGATTGTAGTGAGAAAGCAATCCGATCCAACGGACCAACACACCAGGTTATATCACAATCTATAATGGATAATTACGTAAGTTTCGTGAAAAACAATAGACTATGTCTATGGGTGAGCACGTCTTCGCCATTCAAAATCAAAGAGCGCCTTTTCATTTTATAATACTGTCTTAATGTTCTTTGTATTAGGTGCATTTTAACAATGTTTTCCCGATAAAATCTGTGACTCCTGCTCAAAATGCTAAATTAATAAAACTACAGCTATAAAAAAATGCATCAATAAGCCCTCGAAGCTGTGGAAGTTCCATCAAAGCTGTTTCCATCCTGATGGAAGACGGCTACGAGCGGAATTATGGAAAATAAACCGTGGAACTTGAGAGGACAGTTTACTCGCACGTGACTTGTATTAACAATTTTTGTCTATATATAAAAAGCAACACTGTAATAATTTTAATCCCTGTTTGTGGAACAAAGCAATAGATCTACAGGGGTGAAAGCACATTTTAAATCAATAGTAATGATGTCAATGATATTAAACGCCACTGATTATGACATGCTGAGTTTAATATGTCACAACTGAGATTTGCGTTCTTCAGCTGAAGGCAAGATTTTCAGTAAATAACCACTTGAGAGTTTTGGCCTGTTTTTCATACAAAACTATTGTCAGACTTGGAATATAGAGTTGTTATAATGCGGTTTTACCTTTGAAGCTTCACAGTGTCTGTACATTGACCTTAACTGCCTTTTTTTCTTTTTTTCACAGAAAAAAAATGTATACAGGTTTGGAACAAGACAACAGAATCGTTCAGGAAACTGTTCCTTTAAGAGCAGACTATGGTAAATCAACACTTTGCCTTGCTAAAGCTGCAAGTAAGTGTGTAAACAGGCCTAGCTGCTGCCATCACATTCTAAGGCCAGGCTTCACAAACATCCTTGATATCCTATTTATGTCTGAAATATAGTCGCCATAGTCATTATAGTCGCCGAGAAAGATGAAGTCTAACAGCGGCCCGTTCTGACGTAGAGAATGCCTATCAGGATCAATCCTGAACTCAATATGCAAATTTCAGAGGCAGTTTGTCTCTTTGTGTATTCTGGGTAATAAGATGGAGATGTTTTAAACGAGAGCAGATCTAACTCTGCTCAGTGAGGACACGGCTCAGCACCAGGCTGGGTCCTGCAGGCTAAATCCTCCCCCCTGCCCCAAATCCCTGTGCTTTGAAGTTCCATTCTCAAACCTTTTGGCCCAGGATCAGTCCGTCTGTAAAACAGAATCTCTAATTAATTAAGCAAAGTCAAATCTGAAACAGTGTTTGTTGTACGAGCCAAAAGGATAGGCAGACACAACAGTATCTCTCTCTGTCTTCTCTCTCTCATTCACTTCTCCTCCGCTGATCCGCTCAGATCAAAGAGGACCTGTCTTGTCCCTCTGCAGCGAGAGGCAAGGGAGGATGAAAAAAGAAAAGAAAAGCACCAGAGGATGAGAGTAGTCGTCCCAGGGAGCTTTTACAGGTTTTTTGGAGGGAAACAGCGTCAGATCAGGGCTTTTGATCAGGGCCAGAAACTCAAAGGCAACGCTGAGCTCCGGGGCCAAAGCCTGCATGCCAGCCAGCTCACAATATACAGGAGCTGTTTATCTAGAGGACTAACAAATGGTCACAAAGAAACTATACACACACATACACCATACACACAAAGGAAGTGCTAACTCTCACAGCAATAGTCAAAGTCCTTTCCCACAGAGTGATGAGACAGCCAAACCCGCTACAGAGCTCCGGTGACAGAGCTTAAAAACCACGCTATACAACACAGAGGGCAGCCTGGCAGCGTCCCAAACGTGGCTTTGAATCTAAAGGTTCACCTGGAGTTCAGAGTAAACTGTGTGGTGACTGGTTAATAGCTAAAGCCGAGTGTGTTTCCTCAGTGTGGATGCTTGGTACAGGCTGAAGTGCAATATAACCGTAACAACAAATGATCCAATTTCAAGTTCTTTGGTCAAAATGTTACATTCTTGCCTTCAAAAGTAGGATTTTGCCTAAACAATCTTTTAACATACTGCTATGAGCTTAATTAGCCATTTATGACATCCTGATGATGAATCCAGCAGGTTTGGTGGAAACTACAAAACTATTTTGCTCCCATTAAAATGAAAAAGCTGCTTTAAAAATACTGCTATGACATCTGTGTGTGAACACAAATGATGACAACAAAAAAATCTTTGTTTTACACTTTCATAGATCCATTAAAAAGGCATCACATTGAATTCCAGAGTTGCCAGTCATGGTACAGTTTAACTTCTAACTATGAGGCAACAATAACAACTCAAACACCTAGCCAATCATATCTCTACTTGAGTGACCTTTGACCCACACATATATGAGTGGACCACTTTCAAGCACGTATAAGCTATTAAATGTTGGTTGTACAGGAATCTGACCTGTTGCTGCCTCTTCATGATGACAGTCAAATGATTAGATTTCCTTTTGCCTAAACCCTAGATACGAATCCTGATCCGCAATCAGATGCTATTATAACAACTACAGGAGATGGAATATCAGCTTAAAAACCTTATCTGATTTTTTATAATAAATCTTTTAACATGCAAATATGAGTTTAATTAGCAAATTATGACCAGGCTAATGTCTCAAAAATGACTAGAAACAAATCATACTGTGCCAAGGTTGTGCAAATAATTTAACAGAATAAATAATGAAACTGAGTAGTGGAGAGATCAGGAACTACATGCAAGAGAACAGCAGTTGCTCGGGGGATACAGTGAGATAATTTACCTTCTAAACGATAACGTTCGTCACTGATACCTTCAGCATAACCTTCATCCAACAGGTCCTGCAGAGACAATGGAAAAGAGAGTTAGGCCTCTTAAAAGAAAAAAAAAAAGACTAAGAAGATAAAATGACACATCTCAGACAAGCAATGGTCGTATTTGAGACAAAAAAAATAATGTTTGTGCGATTTATATTATAAAATCTGAACATTAGAGTGAAAAGGGTGAATTGTATGACTATACGATGCAGGCTGGGTTGAAACTTGCTTCCCTACTTGAGCACCTCACAATGGGTGTCAACATTTCCAAAGACTAGATGAATGACATTATAGAGTAGATTGAAAATCCTACAGAGTAATAGATCAAATTGACGCAATTCCGTCTACACATCCCCTAACAGACAATATGAGCAGGTGTGGATACTGGAAGTGTCTCATCGAAGATATTAAACCATGCTTCACACACACAAGCAGCTGTCTATAACACATCTTTCAAGTTCAAAACCAAACATCAGTCTAGAAGAAGACTATTGTCTCAACACACCTGCTACCTTTGTCTAATTTCAACGCTTCAGCTGTCTGCATACTGACAATTAATTTTTCTGGCCTACAGACTGACCGTACAGCTTCCACTGATGCTCTGCAGCTGCATGTGTGTACATGCTGCTTCTGCCAATGAGGAGCTGCTTTGTCTTCATCCACATTAGACAGCCGCACTAAACGTCTTGCTGTAGTGCCTCAAGCCATACACTGGCCGCTAGAGACACAAAGCCGCGCACACAAACACACACGTTCACCATAATGCTCGAGAGGTTAGCCGACAGCATGTGAGGGGAACAAGCTAATTATGTGTTGTCTGGATGATGGATGGGCTGCATTTAAAATATGAGTTCTTCTCAGTTGGTTGAAACGAGAATCGGTCAGCAGAAATTATTTTTCTTTTATTTATTTTTTGTTCTCTCTATCATTCAAGGTCAAGTTTGGCTAAAGCACTACTTGGCCTTTTTTTAAATGAGTGTGCTGTGTTTGAGAGCATGGATACGTGGCTATGTGTTGCTGCACAGGACATTGAGGGCTGTGAGAAATTGACTAATCCCTGGACTTCACTTCTAAGTGGAGTTAAACACAAGCACCGCAGTGCTGTCGACCCCTCGCAGTCACTCTTAAAAAGCTTTATAGAGTCCCAACCACCCCCATATATTATGTGGCTCCACCACATTGCAGTATATGAAAATGTCTCACACAGCCCTAATAATCATAATAATAAACATATTTAGTTAAATATTGCCTTTCACAAACCCAAGAATGTCTCACAATGTATTAAAAAAATGAACAAATCAAACACATGACAATGAATAACATAAAATGTTAAAATACATTACATAAAAAGATCAAATTAATTCAAATATAGAACCGTGCGTTCACACTGCCACCATCCAGAGCGTCAAAGTGGCCAGAAGTCATTCATTTTCAATGTAAGCGGACATCATGCAGCGGCGCAGCACGGCGGCGACTTGGCCATTGAGAGCATCAAGAAGAGCTGAAATCAGGTTAACTTAATGGTAATGAGCTATGACGCATTTCGGGCGGAAATGAATCGGAAAATAGAAGTCCACCGCTTGAGAGGATTCCAGAGAACACAACCCTGTAAACGTTGGTTCCGAACGCATTAGTTCCCCCAAAAAATGGAGGAGAAGTTGATTATTGCTGTGGTGGATTTTCCAATAAACAATGGTGTGTCCCTGTTTGCATAAAGGGACATAAATAAATAAAAATGATGTGTGGACCAAAGTGTCTGAGATTGTTGGTGTCCTGGTGAGCTGCTGATGTGCATTGACGTTATAGGGATAATTATCTAAAGATATAATAAATAACAGTATAATAGTCCCAGTTAACTTTTAAATCTTTAAATATTTTTTTCCTGATTATACTTATATTAAGTAATGTTTATATCTGAATATAATTAAGTAACATTTTCAGTGCAGGACTTTTACATGTATTTTATAAATATAGAGTATTTTTACAGTGTGGTATTAGTGCTTTATACATTCATTAGGTAAAGGATCTTAATACTTAATCCACAACAATATTTAATGAGGTTAACTTATATCTTTACCCCCCTTGTGGTCAGTCTATACAAGATCAACAAGCTTGTTTGCTTTGTGGCCACTTTAAATACAAGATAAGCATCTGATCTACGTCAGAGCATCTACAAAGCTTTCTACAGAGTTGTTGGCAGCGCGGCAAAGGGGCAATTTTTGCCGCTCTCAATGGCGGCGAAGTGAAAGCACAGTAAGACTATTTATGGTAAATGTCCATGTTAACTTTCAGTAATGACATCTAGCCACATTTCAAACAGGAGTGCTTAGCAACATAAACTACATAACACACTGAGAAAGTGCATTGCAGTGACCTTGACCTCTGAGATGGTCCTTCTTTTTTAAATTGCATGTTTTTGTACACTTTCCAGATAACATCAGAGGCTAATTGGCTGTGTGGAGTGTAATCAATAGAGGCTGATCTCTCTTCAGTGGTGTAATGAGAGGCTGAAGAGGGATCTGTACACACTCAGCGTGTGTGAGGGTGACCATGTGATTCAGGTCACTTACTAATGTATGGAGACCAAGTGCCATTTATATCGCTAAGATAAAAGGGGACAATGTTTGCGTGTAAAGGATAGGGTCTTTGATTAAAAGCATTATCTTGTAATTTCACAGATGAAGTCTTGTGAGCGACATTTTAAACAAAGAATAAAAAACATCTGAGAGAACTTGCGTCCTTTGACGAACTCTTCGTATGAACACATTCATGCCCATATTTGTTACTGGCTTGTGTTTATAAATATTTATAACAGATGGAACAATGACATTTCTGCTGTGGGTCTTTTGCCTCAGCAGCATCATGAAAAGGCCTGTGAAACATAAACAAGGGCTTCACTCAATCTGTGCCAGCAACCAGAAACTCTTTCCCAGACACCATGTTTCACACTCTGCGGAAAACCAACCAGATCTTTTTGTTTAAACGCAAGCCAAAACAGCAAAGAAGAGAAGTTTAAGTGCTTTACTCCAAATGGATGCCCACAGAACCCAGTGCAACATAACTGATTTGCCAAAACACATAAACACGTACATCAAACACTCCAGTGCTATGTTTTTGTTGGCCCTGTGATCAGTGGTAGTAGCCTAAATGAATCTTTCAATATGAAAGGACAAATACAAGAGTGAATTAAAAACAAACTAAGAGCAGGAGAGAGACATAGAGCAAGGAAGGACTTTTCACAAAGGATGCTTTTTGTTGGTCTAAGTGATAGACAGACTTTCATATCGTGCCACTGTGATGAAAATACGTTTAAAAGCATTTAAAAACAATGGACTAATCTGATTTATCTAGGAGCCGGATCATTATCTTGTGTGCACAGTTGTATGCATTTGCCTAATGCTATAGAGTTCAAGCTTTTCTGAACAACTCCTTTCATTATAAACTCATTTTAAGGTCCTTTTGTCCAAGTCCGTGGTGCCTGTCTAGATTAGGGGTCTCCAACTACTGTACCGCAGGCCAAACAGTATCATACAATTTCTCAGATGTTAATTGCATATCCTTCAACCCTGCCTGGAAATTATCTAATATAAGCTACATACCTCTTCAAATGGCTTATTACAGCCCTAAAACATAGTAACTTTTCTGATAGGACTATTATCTCCCATTGATCTAAAAATGTGTGAATAAAAAAATACAGTTCTGGATGAATTAGTGCTCATTAAATAAATAAACAAGCAGCAGTTCTGGAGGAAATATAACTCAATAAAAAATTAACTAATTTCTGTTTAAACTGCCCAACTACTCCTGGCTTTAGTATAGTGCCCAGTCTGCCCACCATGAGTTGGAGACGCTTGGTCTAGCTGTTTTTAAGGAATAACCACATCTTGAAGATAATGATTTGTGTGCCGAATGCAAGAGCACAGATTAGATGTTGGTTCTTGCCAGTTTAAACCTGGAAACACATTTAAACGCACTGCCAAGTGTCTGTAAGTGTGTATAAGGGTCAACCCCAAGTGTTTGGCACATTAATATGTAAGCATGAAAAAAAAATGCACAGCGAAAAATGCGAAGAGAAACCCAGGGGGATTGCTCAACCAAGTTAAGTATGAGGATGTGTGTCTAAATTAAATTACACATATGAATGTGGCCTTGTTCATTTTGTCATTAGGGTATGTGCGTGTCTGTATCGGTACGTTTGAATGTATGTGGCTAAGGGTGTGTGTTTGTGTGTGTGTGTTGTGGAAAGTCCCACACAATTCAGTGTCTGTATTTTCTGTCTGCTCGCCACGCCACAAGGGCTGATGGACAATTTACGCAGCTGATGACAGTTCTGCATGATCACGGGCCAGACACGCACACATAAAACACACAGACACGATCGGTCGCCAAGCCTTCACTAGGCCACGGCCTTGGAATGTCATCAAACCTGGGAAAACCTAATTAAGACTGTCGTCTCTCCCTGTCGCCTTCTCTCTCCTTCTCTGTCACCTTCGGTTTTCACACTCACAGACCACAGTCCTAATCATATTAAAACAGGGAATGAAAGATGGAGGGTTTCAGCGCTGTGAACCACAGCCAACCAGAACCACTCAATTTTTAAGACAATTTAAGCCTTCACAAAGACACATACACCTACAGGTGCCATATTTCACAGGCCAGACAATCAACTACGAACATATAGTCACGAGCGTAGACAGAAAAAGACTCGCAACTGAATTCCTGTTTAATCTTGCATGTCTGTTATCTTGCTTAAGCGTATATGGTTACATGCGCAGGATCTCAGGAGAGAGTATGTATATGCTAGGATGTCAAAACCGGTTCTCGCTAGCTACAGGGCCAATCCAAAAATGACTCCCTACACTCCCCCCAGTACCCTACATACTTTCCTACATGTGAGGATGAAAGAGTCCGGAGTGCAGTGACCTACATAAGCACCTCATGCTTTATAATGAGCAGAACAGGCAACCCAGACAACTTGAACTACTGACTGGATGGTCAGTGTTGCACTGAAAAAGAGTGAACATTTTGGTCATTATAAACTCACCTTCATGTTTTTCTACACCAGTCACTTTCTTCTGCCTTATGATTTTTTTTTTTCGTCCATACATTGAAAGTATACGTTTTGAACAAAAACACTCTTCCTTCCACAGACGAAAAAGTCAAGAGAAAGTCTCACTGCTGTAACTGAAATTTTATGGTTCTGTCATGCTCACTGAAAGAGACAGGAAGAGAGGTAACAAATTAAACAACTCTCTCTGAGATTCCTCTCGGATTCCCTGTCATGTATTGCAACACCCCATTTTGGCAGCTTATCAATGCGAAGCAAGAAGCACCATGCAAATGAAGCCAATTGTATTAGGATGTAACTCATGAAGTGACTTCACCCTGTGAATGTGTGTGATGTGTATTTGTCCCTTCGGGGCTTGCCGTAGAAGGTATATGCTCATGTGTGCCGGGAGCGCTTGTCAGCTTCACAGAGAAAAAGATTTACATTCTTATTTTATTATTCATTCACGTTTAAGTGAATGCCAAGAAAGTGCTCAGTGACACAGCATTTGTGATGGATTTGTACATGTTAGGTTGCAAACAATATGGTTCATAATTTCTTCAGCACGATTTGGAGGTAAGAATATGATCAGTGGACAATGCCAGAGCCATGAGATCCCACTGAACCCCTAAAAGAGTCAGCTGGGCCATTAACTCAGCAGGAAGTTGAGTCGGAGGGTTTGTAAATGCTCACCTGCTGACAGACACGGTCATGCACATAAACTTCGATTTGCTTTGAACGATTAGGTATATGGCTGAAAGTCAGTGGAACAATCAGTTAGTGAGCTCAAACTGTAAAAAAAAAAAAAAAAAACACATTCTGGCTGGACTGAAACCAGATGATCTGGTGCAGAGAGATTGGCAGAAGATGGACTGTTAGTAATTGTGTGTAAAATAGCCCTTGATTCAATATTTCAAGCATTTTAAAGTTACGAGTTCTGATAATCGTATACCCGCCCTGGCATAAAAAGCTAATTCCACGCATTCAGAATCCAAACACATGCTGCTAATTTACTGAATCACAGGTTTCTAAATCAAGTCAAGCAGAGCAGCAGAAAGGCAGTGAATGAGCTTGTATATATGTGTGTCTGTTCAGATGGTTAGTTTGCCTGAAGGCAAAGATAATAGAAGAATTAGAGCATTATTAGACGTTTAGCATTTTATGTATCATTGTTGTCTTTATTTAAGAAGGAAAACATCACTTTAGTCTCAATATATGCCTCTCATCAAACAGCCACAACAGAAAACAGGGACGGATTAGAGAAAGAGAGAGGGACTATTTACACACACAAAGAAAAATTGCTGGTTATTCGAAAAGTAAAAACAATGGATGCCTGCATTGATGAGCATTTGTGCAAGATGGTTAAAATACCTCTATTTTGCCATTTCGAATATTGCCTTTCGTGCAATATGTAATGTAGCGATATGTGAATGTAAATGATCTGCTAAGTTGCAAAGCCAAAAGTGCATGGTAAATAAAGTTATTGTCTCTCAAAAGAAAGAACAACTTAAATGAGTCGTTGGTCATTTGAATCCCATTTGCCATCATGGGGTAACATATTTACATAATTCCCACCATTCTACATTGACTAGCCACAAACATCTTAACCCACTCTTAAACACACACATATACATATTATATATATATATATATATATATATATATATATATATATATATATATATATATATATATATATATATATATATATATATATATATATATATATATATACATAATATATACATATATATATATATATATATATATATATATATATATATATATATATATACATATATAAGCAAAGTGGGAGAGAGGGGGGAACAGGAAAAGTCCTCAAGGCAGGATTCGAACTCAGGATGCTCGTAGCGCAACAGCGTGATATATCTGCATGCAGCCCACAAGGCTATTATCACCGACTCAAACAAGCCATTTTACTGATGACTGCTTCTCTAATCACGGAGAGTTCAACACAGGATTCAACAAAATGCTTGCTCTTGAAAGAAGGCTCAGTACCCAGTTTATTTGGACCAGCTGGCTCCAATGAATCACAACTTGTAAGTATGATAAATAATAGATGTTTATTTTCTATAGAGTGTTCAAAATATGTAACTATGGCAATGAGCACATAGCAATGAGCATATTCCAACAGACTGTTGTCAGAATGGAGAATACTCACGGAAAGGAGGGATTTAGAGAGACTGAATCTTAGAACTGCTTTGAACCAATCGTTTGAGAAACGTTGAAAAAAACGATGTGATATTAAATGCATATTCTGATCAAACGAAAGCATTTTTTTACCATGCATGTATGTAAATCTATTGTAGGAGACTCACAAAACAACATTAGGAACCTTAAATATAGCATAATATGGGGTACTTTAAGAGATACTGAAAATTCTAGTTTGGAGGGTATAAATACTTTTTTGTCATTTATAACATCGGAAGAAGATTGCACACACTGACCAAAGATGACACTTTTTAGCATGTACACAATAAATACCAGTGTTTCAGTAAGCTGTTAAATGCAGTATACTTTGCAAGACTAGACCTATGCGTCAGACATATGCATGCTGTCTATTTAAGTGTTCACATTTAAACTGAAGTATACTTTCGGCTTTATAGATAAAATCAGTTGTAAGTAACAATAAATTATGTTGTCTATGATTTGTCAAGTCAAATAAAGTACATATGTGTGTGCACATCCACGATAACTGAGTAAAGTATGTGCATGTGCGTGTTATACAGTAGTGTGTCCATGTGAACAGCTCACTTCTGTCGGATTTATAGATGTTGAGTATGGCCAAGCAGTCAAACAATTTGCAAAATACTGTTTAATATCAGCTCCATTTTGGCAGTTGCAGTGTTTGGAGAAGGTGTTGTGTCTGGTATCCTCGATACTGGTGATTAGATTGTAAACTTACACGTGGTTTATGCTCTTTTTTAAGGTGGACATAAAGAAATCATTAAAGTGTGTGTGGGCAGCTGCTTGTGTCAGTGTCGGTGTAGGTTCCGTAGTAATTTCTCAGATGAGATTAACGTTGCAAATATTTCCTCACACATTACCTCATCCACATCAAAGCGCTCTACACTGATGTCACCGCACACTTAACTGTCCATAGAAAACACACACACACACACACACATGCACTGTAGCCTCTCATGCACTCACATACACACTCTCTGTCTCTATAAAGATACAAATATAATGTTCAATAATATAAAAACAAAAAGCTTAACAAAATGCAGATTTATTAAACTGGATGTGAACATGATTGTATTTATCAAGTTTGTTTGATCCTCTATTTTATTGCATAAAATAAATATGAAAATGCTTAACAAGAACAGTATTTCCTAATGAAACAGAAAATTGGGGTATGACTTTAGGCTTAGCCGATTCAGATACAAGAGACACAATGTTTCCCACTGCTATGGGGGGTGTTCAATGTATGTGTGTGTGTTCACTACTATGTGTGTCCACTTGGATAGGTTAAACGCAGAGCACAAATTATACTTGGCCACATTTCACTTCATACACTTCACACCCATCCTGTATCAGTATCACTGACACATTCAACTGAAAGAGGTTGTTTGCAGAATAGTTAGTGAGAGATAAAAGCATCAATCTTACCACTTTGCAGGCAACAACAGGACACTTATTGAGATAAAATGAAGCAAACATACAGTACTGGTGAGGCTACGCTCTCATTTACTGGAGACACCTTTAAAGCATGAAAGCTGCAGAGTGAAAGAGTGCTTTGAAGCCTTGAAAATGAAGCAGCACTCCCCGTTTGTTCTACTCTCTCTTCCCCTAAGGTGATCCCTCCTTTACCCTCTCCCTATTTCCCCTCTTCCTTTTCTCTTTAAAGGCAGAGAAAGGGAATAACTAAACTGGCCCAAAAATACAGAGAAAAGACTTTTCAAACATTGTTTGAAACTCCAGCCTGTTCCTCTCTGAAGGACTTTAAAGACCAGAGTAACAGAGAGCTGGAGATCTGTGGAAACATCAAGTAAGAGATTTACAAAATCCTTCAATATTACTAATTAATAAGCAATCAAAACACAGATAGACAGTGATAAAAACATGAATTAAAATGTTTTCTATTATTGTATGTGATGAGCTAACAAATTATACAATTTATCAAATAAATATGGGATCTGTAATTTTTTAGGTTTTGTTTTTATGTATTTTATATTAAAAGTATTAAATGTATTACTCACTTCAGTAATATTATGAAATGTTTTTAAAATATTATATTTAAAAGCTTAAGGTGTAGTTTAGTTTACTCCTGTGATGGCTAAGCTGAATGTTCAGCAGCCATTACACTCCAGTGTCACATGATCCTTCCTAACATTTTTGTGTATACACACACACACACACACACACATACACACACCAGTAAATGTTTACTTACATATAACAAATCAAGATCCTCGATCATACACTTTGAAGTACAGAAGAAACATAAATGTGTCAGAGTAGCTGAATAAATAAGGGTTTTGAGAAGGTTGGAACAACGCTGTTCTGAGCCCTGCTGCTTGTGGAGTGTGTGTGTGTGTGTGTGCGAGCGCTTGTGTGTGTGTGTGTGTGTGTTTATTAAGGAAATTTAGAAAACACAACCCAATTCTCAGCTGTTAATCCTGGCAACTCAGTCCACACATTCCCACCATGCACTTTGATCTCTAGAGCACATCCGGACAGACGTGCTTTAATGCACAACACACACACACTCTCTCTCTCTCTCTCTCTGATGCACCTAGCCAGGCGCCATCCTTGCCCTCAGCACACCCCCATGCCACACATACCCAAGCACTATTTTTACACACATACTTACAAATAGTTAAATGGAAAAACACATAAAAACATGGGCAAACCATTTAAATCACCTACAACTGACATGACTGCAGTGCTTTCTGTTTGTACTACAAACCAGCGTTGCATGTGTACGAACCAAGAGTAATTTGAGAGGAAGGTCCAGTTACCTCAGACCTGCCTTTCAAGTTTCCCATCTTATTACAGGTTATCTCAACTTAGATTTAGTGCATGTGCTGCAATTCCAGGATACAGACTCATTTAAAAAACCTTGATGAATGACTGAGTCAATAACAGTTATTTATAAAATGTGATCTAAATGCAGCGGAGATTAACAAACGGTAAAACTTACAACATGCTTTAACCTCCCGCACTCGTCCCTAATTAGGTTTAATGTGTGAGTTGGCATAATTTGTGCTTGTGACGGAGAGGAAGAGGAGTGTTCTCGGAGTGAGTGAAAACCTCAACGCTCTGACTTTCAAAAAATCCACTCCTAGCTCCAGGCAAAATCAGGCCACTCCACTCCTCGCTCTGCTCACATACTCGGGTCCAAATTACACTTAGCCAATCCATTTTTTTTGCGAAGTCGGACTAATGACTGCATGTAATCAGACCTAATCATTCAGTTTTTTTTAAGAAAATAATACTTTTGAGTAGATTATTCAAAACTGACAGTAAAGATATTTACAATGTTACAGAACATTGAGTTTCAAATAATTGCTGTTCTCTTGAACTTTATATTCATCAAAAAAAAAAAAAAAAAGAAGAAGAAAAAAAATATAGTAATAAACACATATAGTAATTAAAACACTCAGGCCTACTTATTTAAATGAGTTAAAAAATGAGTTCATTCACTGCTTGATATAGGAGGTGCCAGAGCAGCCACCAGCAGGTCCCTTTACTCTTCCTGTCCTGGAAGAACAATCTACATCATGTCTGTTCCCCTCCTCCCTTCTCGTCTCTTATCCTCTTCTCCTTTCTCATAGGAGCCCCTCAACAGCCCTACACTGGAGCCAGGTGCTGTCCTACTCCCCAGAGGCACCCTCTTCCCTTTTCTTTCTCTTTTAGAGAGAAACATAGCCTTTCCCTTCCGCCCCCACCCTCTGTCTTTCAATCTTTTTCTGTCATCCTTTCTCAACCAGCCCTGGTGAGACATGGTAAACCTGACGTCTAGAACAGAAAGAGAAAGAAGTCTGAGGGTAAGTGTGTGACAACCACACTTGAAGCTTAAAGTGAAAGAAATACTTTGGATATTGGGAAGGGAATAAAAGAGACAAAGGATATAGTGCATATACTGTCACTCTTTGTGCTACAATAAAGAACATTCTGTTGTAAAGACAGCAAGAAAAATAAAAAGTGTGTTGGTTGTCAGTAAAGGTTTAAATAGCAAGCAAAAAAATTCCCCCCCAAAAAAGTTCTGAAATTGCAAAAAATATATATTTTTAGAATTACAGCTCTCTATTTGATCTGGGCTTCAAAGTGTTTGGTCTCTGAGTGATACTACACACAGAGTGATACAGAATGCTTTCAAAGTCATGATCAAGCCTGGTTTATAGTTGACCTATTGGCCACTTTTGACTGTGCCGGAGATTGTGTTTAAAGCTGTGATGTTGCCTGATTTGCCCTAGTTTAGAACAGTTGTGCCAACTGGTTTCAGAGTGGATTTCAAAAGCCAGATTTCAAAGTAGTAACAACGTCTGGTCTTGGCACTTTGATTCAGACTGATTTTAGCGCTATGATGTTGAGTTTCTTCTTTTATAGTGTAATTCAGACAAGTTTTAGTGCTGATGTGAACTAACTGAAAGCTGTGATGCCGTGTGGACATTGCTTAAGAAGGTTCAATCTCAGATTGACTGATGACTATACTGGCATAGGTCCAAAACAGCTATGTAATGGGACTAACACAAACTGAACAACCAGTTAATAAAGTGAAGTGACATTCAGCCAAGTATGGTGACCCATACTCAGAATTTGTGCTCTGCATTTAACCCATCCACACAAACAGCAGTGAACACACACACTGTGAAAACACACTCGGAGCAGTGGGCAGCCATTTTTTGAGCTGCAGTGCCCGGGGAGCAGTTGGGGGGTTCAGTGCCTTGCTCAATGGCACCTAAGTCATTGTATTGCCGGCCTGAGATTTGAACCCACAATCCTAGGGTTAGGAGTTAAACTCTCTAACCACTAGGCCATGACTTCCCCACAAAGAGCTTCACGTTCAAACCTGACCAAGAGCACGTCCGGGATCACTGTAAAAGACTACAGAAATATAGAAATTATATAGTAATAACCTATTAATAGGTTAATGATCAGTCCCCCTATAAGTTGAACTGTATTGGACATTACATGTAATTTAACGGCATTATGCCATTTTTAGAAAGTTAAAGTCAAATTTACAGTGAATAACCATAAATTGACATTCCCAGAATTCCTTTTTATATATTAACATTATATCGGTTACAAAATATATAGTGTTTTTAAATGGAAATTTAATTTAAATATGTAAATATGTTTTTACAGCAAAATTCTGGCAACCTCAGCTGACATTTTTTTTACCATCAATTGTACAGATTTCTGTTTACAGCTGCAGATGTAAGCTACTCAATAACAAAACTGCACCATGTGACAACACCGATCAAAAGGAAAACCGAAGTCTTCATATAGAGAACAGGTAATGATGGAGCTAGACTTTTAATTTAAATTGCCCACGTGAGAGCCACAGTGCAGCATGCTAACAGCAAGGCCACAAATCTGACCCCTACCTATTTTTGAACAAGAACTTCTAGTGTAATTTACTAATAGCACAAGACCCATGCAAACCAGACTGGAAAAAGTAATAGGCAGTGCTACATAAAGTCTTGTGTGTGAAGGCCAGTTAAGACAGCACAACACAAACACGCTCATCAAACAGATTCCTTACTCAGATTTCCCACTGTCCATACCGTCTGAACCACATTTACAACACAGACACACACAACTGTCCGAACTTACACACAGCCACTATAAATAACTAACTCTCCAGGTAGCCTCTATTAATCCCCGTATTATCAGCCTGCATTTACGAGGGAGGTTTGTGCTTTCTTCATGCTTAAGGAGTGAGGTAATTCCACTGAATTCCACTCAGTGGCTTTTCTCAATAAGAAAAATCTGAATTATGAAAAGTAGATAGTTTAACTTAATAACATGTGACAAGCTGGTTTTAAAAGATGTGTATTATGTAGTATCAACATTACTCTAAAGCACCACTAAAGAACAGAAAAAAAACTCAAGAAAGATCAAGAAAACCAATGAATGAAGTGAAAGACAAAAACAACAACATGTTTTTAATAATGACTCCACACACTGATCCAATCAATCTCAATGGAATAATAAAAATAAAATCTTCAAATAGTTTCAATCACTTTCAATCAAATCAAAACCAAAAGGGGAGGACTAACAAAGGGATGAAAATCCTCTTTCCAGTTAAACCAGCCTCAAATTTCATCACTACATAAAATATTAAATAGTCCCAGAGATGTCTTGTCAAAACAAAATGATTATTTCCAAATAAATATTTATCTCTCATTCTTTCATTCTCACAATGCTCCATTTAAGCACACACCATTCAGTTACTCAAAACTGTTCAAATGTTTGAATTCGTTCAGCGGGGATGCTTTCCCAGCCTGGCCAAATCACTTCACACCAACTGGAAAAACACACACGCGCACACACTTTCCTTAGTACTGCTATTGTTTCTAAACTCCTCATTAGTTCATCAGAGGGAAAACAATCAGGTTGTGTTAAAACAAACACTTCTTCAGATTATTGTATTTAAGTAATATAGGCAACGTTAAAAGAGAAAAGGGAAAATTTTATGACTTTATGATGTTGAATAAATATAAAACAGGTAACTCAATGAAGTCATTTCAGACTTTGTAACCATTGTTCAGTGCATTATGATCTCTCCAGCAACAATAAAACCTCCTTCTCACAGCAGAGCGTGAAAAAAGTAATAAACTTCAAACTGTGTGAACTTTGAACCAGGCAAGAACTCTGTTTCATGCTCCTTAAACTTATTTTCTCCCATTCACATCACATGATCTAAAGTCCACACCAATGTGGTTACAATTTCTTTACTTGCAGTGCAGTACTATGCATCTTACATGCTAAATAAAGGTTTATTGCCACAACTTTCTTAGAGAGTTAGAAAAGAAATGCAGCAATTCTCCAGCAACACTCCGGACTCTGAAAGTTTAAGAGCGTCAGGTTTGTGTTTGGATGTCCACATATGAGGATTGGGTTTAAGAAGTTGTGGCTGCATTCTCATGCTGTTTGAGATGGCTCTTTAATAGCAGCCTTCTGGATTTCCTTTCATTTTTTCTGCCACTCTCAGCATCTCTCACTATCTCTCCAACCCTCAAAAAAGTCTTTTGAGACTGCATCAGCCCTTGGCCAAAAGAGGCTTACTCTGAGGTATTTCCAGAGGATTCCTCCTCTCCTAAACGACAGTGCTCTTATGTGTTTACTAGGATGCCAAATCTTAGACAGACTGGCCCTCCCTCCACCCCTTTCTCGACTTCACAATACAGCGCTGTCACCAGCCTGTCAGCCTGCAATGCTTTCAACCCACCGTGATCTATTACCTACAGAGAGAACTTGCATCTGTTCCTAGCCCTCACACAGCTCTTCCCACCACGTTCAAATAAACCATTTACCCATGTGAGCCGCCAGTGAAAAAGTTGATGCACCTTTTGTCTAAACATGACTGCTGAAACATTCTCCTTGTTGGGTAGATTCAAGATAGAGATGCATAACTTTTTCCATGCAAGAAGGTGCTTAAAATCCAAATATATGCTTTCAAATACATATGCCGCCTTTAAGATCCCAAACCTACTTATATTTATTTCCTCTCAAAATGATGTGCCTGCCAGAAATAAACAGCCTGAACCTGTCTGGAAACCTGACTTTTCCCTCTTCCTATCATTCAAAGGAATAACAACACAAAATCTCCTCCTCTGGCTTCAAAGGCAGCAGCTGAAACCGTGGAGAGCGTTTTAACAGACATCATTAAAGGGGAACGTGTATTCAGAGAATGTTTCTCCTTTAATCACTTCTGGTAATAACGCCTTTGGCTTTTATAGTTAGGCTCAAACTACAGAGTGTTTCCAGAGTGTAAACTATTGTTCGTGGTGACGTCACAAAACAATGGCACGCTCGTTTTCAAAGCGCGTGAATTGGGTGGTCTGGAAGCGCGTGTGGCCTCTACAAGCAGGCAACGATCATTCTGCAAACGCGAACACGCTTTTTTTCATCTAGAACCCAATAAGAGTAGTTGACTTAACTTTTTTATTCAACATGGACTTTAAAATGTAGGCATACGTAAAGAAATGTATGTTTTCTAAAGCATAAACATTTCTTTCGTGTTCATCACCATAGTAAATCTCATTTTTGACTTCACTAAATCATTTAAAATAGTTATGTGACGCAACAACTGAATTCTTAAATGTACAAAAAGGCTATTCAATTTATTCTCTACATTTTTAAACATGATTTATTACAGAATAATTGGAATAAAATAGTTGTTTAAAATAGTTTTAGATCACTTACACCGCGTCACACATCGGACATTGCATGCTTGTGTAGCTTATTTCATGTCAACTACCCATGAACTGAAATCATGCAGAACAAAGGAAAGATAATGGTTGTATTGCAGGTTTTAAAACGATGTTTATCACAACAAAACAACGTTTTTGATCAGTTGAAGGCAGAGCTTTAAATAGCGAAATGCATGCACCCCTTACTACAAAGTGCGCAACATTTATGTAGGCAATAATAATAACTTAACCCAAACAGTTGATTCCTACAGTCTTGGAAAGAAATAATGGTGAAGCGCAGACAAGTTCACTTTCTCAAAGTCCAAAATCTTCACACATTTAACATGCATGTGTGATAAGAAGTCAGTAATAACGTTCACGTACCCGTGGAGACAGTCCGCAGGTATTTTTCTGCTGGCAGTCCTGCTGATCTACACGAGAGCTCGGGCAGTAATACTTCTGCTTTACCATCCAGTCATCCAGTCCTTTCCTCGCCAAACACGCGTTAACTACAAAACTATCGCCTAAAAGGGCAAGAAATTACCATTTATACATAATACCGTTGTGTATTTATCAATTAAACAGCTTTCAAGTTTGTTCCTAGCGCTTTTCTTTTAGTTTACGCCAAATGTTCAAAGATGCAGCTTTGTTTTATTAGTCATTTAGCCAGTTCAAACGTTTCAGATAAAAGCGTTATTATTTGTATAACAAATAAAGTTACTCACCTTCAGGACTCTCCCTCGCTTTACAAATAGCAGCTTTAAAAAATAAAAAGACGTCGTATAAATGGACTACTCGAAAGAACTACATCACAAGCGCTTTAAAATCAAAGACTTGCTGTTTAACACCAAAGAGATGCCGTCTTACCATGTTTGGAATGAAGTTTACCCATTTCTGTGCATCGGAGAGCAAGTGAGAAACATCAGAAATGAAAAACAATCCAGAAAGAGCGCGATATTTGTGAGCGTCCGTGAGGAACAGCGCGCGGGGTCCGTACACATCCAGCAGCGGTGGAGGATCGAGTGATCTGCGGCTCCAGCGGACCAGACGCGAGGCGCTGCAGCCACTCAGCGAGCGTGATTGACGCCTCGCGCAGGCCGCCTCTCCTACAATCTGATTGGACCGATGCGGCACATGAAAGGGAAGCGGGATTCTTTTGGAGTCTCCAAATATAAAAAGAGCAGCGCAAAGTCCCCCGTGGGCGCCATGAGCAGGACGTCAGCTAAACACGTCCAGCCGAGCGGACACCAATCGCTGCTTTGGACAAGAGCTGAATTACATTAAAGTGTGAAAAACTATTGTCTAGATGAACTGTAAACTCCTCTCTAGTAAGGCTGAAACTGTTTTGAAAAACATTTTTTTAACTAGCTATGTAATGTAGGCTAGCAATAATTATGTAGCCTACAGTAATGGTCTAGGCTAGATGTGAACAAACATCACAGACAGTATTTAGCCTACAAACATATGAAGAGTTCAGATGCAAAAGCCTCTAAGTGATTTCTGAAATTTTCATCTATAATGAAAGTTTTTATAAGGCTCCTTTAGGTTTAGTAATTTTACTCTAATGGCAATGTAAAGTTCATTTTCTAAGCAATAAAGTATCTATCCATCTATCTGTCTGTCTGTTTATCTAAACTTTAACTGTATTTGTGGTGCAGCTCATTATGCTTTTGGGAAACCCATTACTTGGATTCCATAATTTAAAATGATGCAGTGAAGTACTCATGAAAAACATATCCAGCAATTCTGTATCTACAAAGAACTTCACTTCACAGCCAGTGAAGGTGCAGACAACTGGCCGTAAGTAAGCAAAGAGTGATGTGAATAAAGCACTGATATTAGGTGCCAAACCCGAACAAACAAGTCAACTGAACTCCTTAAAATCTTTCTAATGAAAGCTGAATGAGGTTTGAGAGAGTTCAGAGGAAAGACATTCCGGTGCATCACTCTCCACCCTTCAAGAAAAACCTTTTCCAAGACAAGTCGTGCGTGTCCGCGGTCTTGGAAAAAATCATGCACATGCAAACAAACATGTGGATATGCCAGAGTGGGGCATCAATGCCACAGCAGATTTCAAATCCTGCCTCTCAAAGCAGAGGATTCTGGCTGGCTTTGAATCTTCCAGACACACACGCACAGAAATGAGCATGTTTTATACCCTGCATACACATATTTTTTCTCTCTCTTGCTCATACACTAAAACACACGCAAGGGCTGGGAACCAGCCAGCTAGTCGTTTTGACACACTTCCTGTGCTTTGAAGCGGCCAGTGGAGAGATGGCTTTTCCCATCATCGCCTTTGAAGCCTGCGTGAGGAGGAGGCTGTGTGTGTATACATGGTATGGGGGAAGGGAGGTACTGATATTAATTCATTGTAATGGCTCATCAGTTGCTTTTCTGAAATGATTTAAGTAGCATGGAGAAAGTTTTTGTCTTTCGCAATAGCTAATCAAATAAATTATTCCATCTCACCACACATCCTGTGGTTCTTCTCATGATGTCGTTGCAGTAAAACTGTTACATTCCAAAATGTCCTTGGAATGATACAAAATATTTTAGCATTTTAAATCACCTGTGAACACAAAGCCAGCAGCTGTGGGGTCTTCAGTGGACATGTGACCGTTGCTTTTTTCTTGCGGGACAAAAGAGTGCTGGGTGTGCAAGAGGGCAGAGGGCAACAGTCCGGCAGTACAGTGCAGAGTCCTGGGACGGCTGCAGAATGAGGCTTTGTAAAGACCCAGCATGCTGTGTGTCAGAAGAGGGGGATCTGGGACAGTTGTGTGTGTTGGGGGAGGGTGGTGAGAGACAGCAGGCTGGCATGTGTTTAGTGTGTATGCCCACTAGATTAGCACCATGACCCCGTTGTGCAATGAGTGCAGACAGAGTCAAAGACGGGCTTCTCACGTGATGGGTAAAACAAGCCATCCTGTGTACTGCAGAATATTATTTACTTTAGAATTTAAAAAATCTTAAATTGAAAGTTCAATAAAAATAAATAAATAAATTATTTACTCTCATGTCATTCCAAACCTATACAACGTTGTCTTCTGCAGAAGACAATTTAAGAATGTTTTTTTTTTTTACATACAATGTAAGCCAGTGGGATCTAAAACAACACAGTTAACCCCATTACCTTTATTATATCATTATATGTGTGGGGGGCTGGGGGCTGAGACATTTTTCAAAATATCTTCTTACTGATGTAAAATTGGAACGACATGTCGGCATTGCTTACTTAATCCCTTTAAGAAAGTTTAATTGTCCTATCAGACTTGATTAAACTTGCTTAAAAGACAAATAATTAAAGATGCACTGAAGCCCAATATAGTGTATGCTGCGCTCTAGGAGTAAAGCATCTTACTGGATAAGCTTTTTTTAAAGGTTCATCCTGTAATTAAAAGGATGCTGATGTGGTGTTTTAACTTAAGGGCTCCTGGTGTAAAAAGGGGAAACTGTGGTGTCCCACTTAAGAATGCCGTTTTATCTGATCAAGCACACAAACATCCGGACGCATACACATACTCAAACACATGTAGGGCTTCTCATAATCAGGCATCACAGCTGAGAGCATTTAACACAACTGGTTATAATATAGATGCATTTATACACACTTTAAAAGTTGGATTTCAGTCGGACTGAAGCAATAACTCAACTTTTTTACATGCAAACTCTTTAGTCTGACTGAAATTGTATTGTGAGCGTTGGTTTTTGTAAAGTGGGACTAACAGACAATGTAATTGTAACATGGCTTTATCCAGCATGTATATACACATTAATCTGACTAAAAAGTTGGCATTTGAGAATGTCTCCTTCATGGTTATCAGTGGCCTTTGGGTCACAGAGACAATCAACACTATGTGCTTTGTGTGAACAAAGTAAATATTACTGATCCAAGACCAGTTTTGCAGCATATAATACTTTTTTTAAGCATTACTAGGTAAATCACGAAATCGATCACTGGGCAGCATAAAAGTAAAACTTCTTCCAAAATGGTTATCTGAGTGTGTGTCCCCTCTCTGTGCTATCTGTGCCCTGCACTGGCTGGTTTTAAAGCAGTTGGGGGTTTTGCCCCATCCAAAATGAGGACACAATTAGAGCACTGAGCGGAGAACAGTGGGGATCCCTCTTTGAAGTGTGGATCAAATAGAAGAGCCGCATGGTTTTGTTCAGAATGACAGAGCTGGCAAACTCACCACAGCACGGCTAATAGAGAGAGCGCTTTATGATGCTCGTTAATTATCCTTTCTGTCACAGGCCATAGAGAGGAGGAGAGAAAGGAGAAAGGAAGGAAGAGAAGGGCAGAGTATGAAAGAAAGCTACTGTAATGGCATAGTGGGTGGATGTAGGTGAGTGGTAGACTGCAGACGCCTGGAGGGAAACGGCATGTGGTGAATAGGAAAAAGACAGACATGATGATGAATTAAATGTTGGTTAGTACAAGTTTAAATAGAGTTTGGTGGTTATTTTGAATGGAGCAGATGGTCAGAGAGGGAAACCCAGAAATAATGACAACAACAACAACGACTAAACAGGAAGCAAAGGTAGAGGGAAGAAACAAAGCAAAGAAAAAGGGAAGCCAGAGATAAACAGTTTCCTGAGATAAGAGGTGCCACCAAGACAAATCGAGGCTTTAAAGTGTGAGACGCTCCCTGGGGGCCGCTGCACTGTAAACCTTTAACCAAGGCTTCAGAGACAAATCCTGCACCTTATCCAAACACTGGCCATCCCATAGCATCCTGCCTTATTTCTCTCTCTCTCTCTCTCTCTCTCTGAGCTTATTCTTCCATGAAGTGACATGAATCTTTCCACATAGCTTAAAAGTAAATACAACATTGAAATCGGCACAAAAACTACAAAAAGTATATGCATAATGAGAATATTTGAAAATCCACAGCACTCAAACTCAGACAGAAACACAAACTGCTAAAATGCTAAGAAAATGTTTGGTTTGTACAGATCTGCAAATAGCAGAAATGAACCAGATTAATCTTATGTCTTCATAGTATTAAACTAATAGTACATAGTACTTATGTCTGCGTACATCTGCACAGAAAATGAAGTATACCTGGGCCTTGACAGTTACTAAAAGCCTAAAAATGTCTATTGTGATCAAAGGTTTGTGTATTACTGTGAGCAGTCTGATGGTTTATTTGAAGTCAAATATTTGACCTTTAACCTTTTACTGCTTTGAAGGCATTGTGTGGAAGAGATACATTAAGAAAAAGAGGAAAGGTTATAATATATTTATGTGTACTGTACTTCATGGAAACTGCATATTGTGTATAAGTCAGGTACACAATACATTATCGGGACAAAACATCCCAACATAGATGGAAATATTCAAAATCCTTGGCTTTATAGGGACATTTTAGGTCTCTATGCGGAAAACAAGCTTATAAATCATACAGAATGAAGCATTTTCGGTATGAAAAATGTCAGTAGTTTTATGTGAAGGGCAAGTTGAGGGTAAGGTGACAGAAAATAGTTTGTATAGTGTGTAAACCATTACATCTATGTAATATCTGGTATTATACAGTGCGTTATGTGGACCTAACGTCTCCAAAAGCATAGAAATACCAGTAAATCTTGACCTAATGGGGAAATGTTTGGCCCCAGTGAGGAAACAAGCTTATAAATCATACAGAATGAAGATTTTTGAAAATCTAATACTGTCAGTATTTCTGTGAGGGATAAGGGTCAGGGTAAGGGATAGAAAATACTATTTGTACATCAGAAAAAAAACATTATGTGTATGGAATGTCCTCATAAAAGCGTGTGAGTGCTGAATGTCTTTATAATGATCTTACTATAGCAGGAAAAGCAAACAGAGCAAAAGAGAAACAGATTTAAGTGAAATGATCTGACGAACTCACTGAACACTGAAATTTGATTTAAAATAAAGCATGTAATACATTCTAAACAAATGATCTTGAATTTATGTTCAATGATTTTATAATCAATGCACAAATTAAACAAAAACTAAGTAAGAGACTTTTTGAGCTCTTTGTAATCTTTAAATGGTAATCCTGGCAGCATTGTTGCTTTAACTTGTTATATGAACCACATTCAGAATAAAAAGCTCATGTACAGACAAGACAGTCCTTGCCTAAAACTGAAAGCCTATTTCTGCAGGCGTAATACCACTACAAGCAACACTGTTAAACATATGCTTAAAAATACAATTTATAACTCTTTTTTTCTCATTTTGGTGCAATGCAGGACAGGGCTATAGCTCAGTTGTTTCTAACTCAAAAAATTGTGGTGGCTTGAAACTAATTTTTAAAGTTAAGTTTGAAGCATACTGCCAATACCTCTGTTCACTGTCTTCATGTCATAATTCAAAGACAAATAATATTGCAAAATGGACATAAAATTGAACATTTGGTCACTGGAAACTAAGTAAGGGATTATACAGTATCCACTTTTTTCTTGCTGTAAAAATGGTCATGGCAATTTTAAATTCTATGGGTCTGGTTTTTGTTCTCATATGCGAACAGCTATTTTTAGCTGTACAAAACAGTTCATTTTGCTGCATGATATTAAAATTTGGCCTGTCTTGCCATATTATTTTAATATATTATCTTAATTATGAACACACTGGTTTGTCATGCAAACAGTTTTACCATTTACTGCATGTTGTTATTCTTATTATTTAATTATAGCGACTAATGAACCCTAAGTCTCGCCAATAGGCTTAATTCTGCATCAAAGAAAAAGGTGGATAGCAAATTATGATAAAAGAGTCAATTAATTTTGTGATAATGACTAGCTGATAAAACAACCCCACTTACATTTAGCAAAATATGGAAATACAATATTGATTTGAGTTTGAGGTAAAACAAAAGAGATAATGGAGTGACAAGAGAAACTAGCAAAGATGTAGGAAATTGGTAGAATGATTTTTATTTTATTTTATTTATTTTTTATCACAGAATGTTAAACGTTTCATTACAATACAACAGCTTTATTTTTCATATATTCCCATATTCTGCATTTCAAACTGTCATCTCTTTCTGTAAGGTTTGACTTGTTCTCCACTTGTGTCTATAATCTATAGGGTGGATACAGTTGCATACACTTAGTTTTGTGTGTGTGTTGATCTGGGACCTTGTCCTCTGCAAGAGGAAGTCACAATTTCCTCTAGGATTTATTTAAAACGCCTGGCAAGATCTCTCACCTCTACCCAGAATCCCTTCACCGCCTGACACAGCAGATGTGTGTGTTCCTTTGCTTGCGTGTGGACTTACCTTCCCTTTACATAAATCACTTGACTATTTGTGTGACTGTCTGTGAGTGTGTACATGCAAATGCTGTACTGTCATGGCATTCTCTGAGAGTATTCAGAAGATATTGAGGAAGAAAAACATGGTTTAGTCTCACGCACTAGGGAGCCTGGGCTGTACACTCTTTGACATACTCCACTGAATCCATGGGCACATTCAGCTCTTCTACTTTAAATAGCATTGTAGAGAAGTTATAGTTATAGTTTTCTTTTTTTTTTTTTTTTAGAACATACTCTTCCCAGTTTGGGTTTTATTTTTGCATTACCTTTTCACCAGTATATCCAGACATTTTTTTTTTTTTTTATTCAACATTAAACAACTAAACCTTGACCTATTGCATACCAAAACAGGAAAAAAATAATAATGATTTTACTGTTATGTTGGGGTTTATTATTTAAAGTTATGCATGCATCAGAGAGAAAATGAACATTAATTGTCAAAATCATAATTAATAAATAAACTAATTATTTTTTTAAAAATATGTTTTTTATGCTCACTAATTATCACCAGTCATGCATTTATTAAATTAAAAGGACATTAGTATTGAAAAATATCATTGCATATAAGTATTTTCTATTTTAACATATTTTCAAATTTTCTTTATTCCTCTTCCGGCAAAAGTGAATTTTCAGAAGTGATTACATTCAGCGTCAGATGGTGCTTAAGTAACTTTTTTTTTTTTGTTAACGTTGAAGAAAAAAAAATCTGTTTCAATGCATCCTTTTCCAATAAAAGCATCAATTTATTTCATAAAAATAAAATAAAATAAATAAATAAATAAAAAAACCTAATCCTAATCTTTGAACGGTATTGTACATTGTCACTGTAGCAGTTTAGGTATATTTATTTATCTTATTTAGTTATCTAAAGTGACCCATAATCAATACATGTATGAAACAGGTCTCTGCTAGTTGTTTTTGACATGTTTTTGAATGTAATGGTACTTTTGATAGCTTTACAAAGTGAAAGCCTATTCACAGCTGCACAGAGTTCTCTCTAAAGCTGAAAGTCATTTAAGCAAGGGAACAACATCAGTGATGAGAGGGAATTCTTAATTTTAACCTAGAACATAATGTCAAAGGGACTATACACTTTTTTTCTGTCAAATGTTATTTAACTTCTTGTATCAGGTAAAATAATAATTTAGTTTTGTATGACTATCCACTCTCTCTTATCCCTTCAAGTAACAATCAAGTAACATTTTTTTTTTTCTATACAGATATATGATATATAAAGTATACTTTACATCTTTTAATTCCTATTATTACAGTGCCATTAAATACAACCCAGGAGTTCATGGTTTCTTAAAACTAAAGCCTTGGAATACATTAGGCAGTGGGAGAAGAGAACAGGAGAGGAGGTGTCAAAGAATCAGAAGAGACAGCAGAGAAAAGAGGGAATGGTGTGAAAGACAGATGTATGAGCATTAGAGGAAGTAATGGTCTAGTGAGCCAGCTGTTTCATGGCCTAAGAGAATTATTCATTCAGGGCATGTTTTGTTCTTCATTGGACAACAGACACTTCATAATGAATAACTAACCAAATGATACTTTGTGTCCCATTGTATGTTTCAGAATGTGATTGAGAGTTTTACTGCTCACCGTAAAACCCAACCTTCTACAGAAAGTTAAATTTAGCATTTTTGATTGTGGATCTCTGAACTGTTGTGAAAAAAATGAAATTAAAAGTGATAGAAACAATAGAAATAAAATCACAAGGAACAAGTCAGTTTAAAATGTAAAAGCTGACAGTATTATTTTTAATTAAGAAGTGTTCCGAAGATAAATGGAGGTCTTACGGGTTTGGAACGACATGAGGATGAGTTATTAATAACATAATTAACTAACCCTTTAACTATAATGTACTTAGATTTAAATTAATAATTTGGTACAATGCAATTATCATGTACATGTTTTTACATTGTACGTATATATTTAAAAAAAAATACCAGCATGTAATTACATCTGTAATTAATTTCTGTAATTAAATTTATATTAAAATGTTGACCAATGCCTTAAACCTTAACACACCCTTAAACCTACCCCTATCACCAATCCTGTCCCTAACTTTACCTGTCACCTCAATAGCATCAGAAGTGTTTTGCTATACAAAATGAACACAATAAGGAAATTGTACATAGTAGTTAAGGCCACCTAATATAATTCATGATTTTTTTCTGCTCAGATATATAAAAAGAAGCACCTATTTGAGAAAAAGCAATCTCATTCTCTCAGTTTTCAGTTTCAAAGTGCTTTACTGGTCTGCGCATCAGTTGCAACATTTCCAAAGCAACGGCAAAAAAATTATAATAAAGAAATAAACAGCCACAAATTTGAATAGGTGCTTGTTTTTCTAATTGTGCAATATTTGGAAACCAATTTTGCTGAACTGGTTACGTGATATTCTTCCACCGATATAATTTGCATTTGTTCAGCTTCAGACAGAACATGAAAGATATTCTAAACCAGATACTCTCTCATTCTCTATAAAGGCTCTTAGGATAGTCTCCATGAGCTCGCTCATACACACAGGGTTCACTGACCCTTGAAAGAAAGGTCACCGTGTGATGCCCTGATGTCCAGCATGGGCACACCCAACTGAGCAATCCTCCAGGACACACACACATATTCCCTGAAGCATTCTCACAATACACTCACAAGAGAAGAGAAGAGAAGAGAAGAGAAGAGAAGAGAAGAGAAGAGAAGAGAAGAGAAGAGAAGAGAAGAGAAGAGAAGAGAAGAGAAGAGAAGAGAAGAGAAGAGAAGAGAAGAGAAGAGAGAAGAGAATTTCTCATCCAGAAGGATGCTGGAAGACTGATTGATTTGGTTTTCCTACATGTGATGATCCACTAACAGTGAAACGGCATGGTGTTTATAGCTAGTGAGAGGGCAGGAGGGATGCATGAGAAAGTGCGTGTGAATGGAGGGGAGGAGGTGTGGGAGGACTCTACTTGAAGGGTCTGATGATGTCATCTGAACCCTAGCATCAGGCTGGTGTTGTGTTGCCCCTTCAAGGCCTGGGAAAATGCTCCTCGGAGTGTAACAGCGTCTCTCTCTCTCTCTCTCTGTGTGTGTGTGTGTGTGTGTGTTAGGTCATGTGTTTGTTAGAGTGTGTGTGCCTGCACTAAGGGAAAACAAAGCCTGAACAAAGAAACAATGCTATTCAATGTATTCCCTGAAAACGAGAGAGGGAGAGAGAGGGGAAGAGAAAGGAATGTGGGAAGGATGGAAAGGCAAAATGAGGCACGCATGGGTGTTTATTGAGATGTTGAGAGCTGGTTGTTTTTTCATACAGATGTTGGTTTATTATTAAATGCTCCAAAAAATTGATACCAGACCAAAAATGTAAGTCCGGCATGCTTGGGATGACTTCATGAAATGTGAAATAATGAGCAAGTCTGTATTTCACAGGGTTTCACATGTGAAAGAGGAGCTTTCTGAGCTTTTTTCTGAAGGTAGACATGATGCTAACCAGCCGTGTTCTACCATAAAGAGAGCTTGAGTATGTGTGTGTGTGTGTGTGTCAGCAGCTTCTGTGAAGCTTTTCTCCTTCATGTCTCAGTTGTGTGTAGGAGAACATCTGGAGAACGTATGGCCCTCCTCTGTTTCCTTCCTTCTTACTGTCACTCTTTTTCTCTTTCCCATGATCACTCCACTTCAGTCCCTCTCTTATTGCTGTTTATCAGACAGAACAGAAACACCAATGAAAATACTGAACATATATCTAGTTCAAACACAAACACACACACACACACACACACACACACAAACACACACACAATACTCTTAAGCAGAAATAATAATTGGCATCAAAGCTGACTTTGATATGATGATGTATAATGTGAATGAAATGTTCCTGAATCAACAACATTGTTGGTATTGGCAGAAAAATTGTAAGTAGTTAGATTTTAAGTTCAAGTTAGGATAGTCTAAGAGTTTTGAATACTTTCATCAACCATTTACGATCTGATTTTAATGGTGAAGTTTGTAATTTATGTGCTATTATGGTCACCGAAAGGAATTCCAAAACTAATGGGAAATAACAGAGAAAAAAAAAAAAAAACAGGCCTTTTGCAGAATCAGTCAGCCAGTGAATCAGGGTATTTTCAGTGTATTTTCTATTTCAATATTGAAAAAAACTAGCAAAAAAACTGGAAACTAAAAAATAAAATAAAAGAAACAATTAGTCACCACACAGATTTATTCTATGCATGCATTAATGTATAGGACCAAACTTCTAATGTGCTCCATGGTCCTAGTTTTATGTATGCCAAATAAACAGAAATTACAGTGATTTTAAACTCTATCTTAGGCAGTCTGTTTTGGTCTCTTACTGAAACAGTATATAATATGAACTAATAAAAAAACAGTAATGACTGACTCTGCAGTTGAAGTTGACCTTTCCAGTGTTTATAACAATCCATCAAGTTATCCGCAATGTCGTATGTTCTCTCTTTTCAAAGGCTTCTGAACTTTGATCCTTCCCCATTAACTCTGCCATAATCCCAGATAAATATTCTAATATACCGATATGAGTTCAAACCCTCTCACTTTATGTTCAATCAGAGGAATGCTTTTCAAAACATCACTCCCTGCCAAACTGAAAATGGAAGCCAGTCAGCCATTAAAAATAAAGAATGCAGGAAAGAGAGTGAGTATGTGACCAAGAGATGCAGAATGGAAGAAAAACACAAGAAGAATTATGAAGGTATTTTCATTTTATTTTTTTTGCACCCAGAATTCCAATGATCCTGCGAGTTTGCTAACTACACTACTGGGAAACAACTTACTGGCAAATGCTGGCACTTTTCTACAAAAATAATTATTTTTGGCCTACTCCAAAGTATTCTGAAAGACACTGAATAAAGAACACAGTAAACATATAAAGGCCAATTTATAGTTGTACATTCTTTGTGTTTACTTTCTCACTTGCATGTGACTTTACAATTATGTTTATCGATTTAGCAAATGCTGTTAGCCAAAATAACTAATCATGAACAGCTCAATAATATACATGAGACTGAAATGCCAAGTTTCAAGTGTAAGCTACAGCAGCTAAAGCAGAAGTGATGGAATGCAAAAATGTACACTGCAGTTTAGATGTTTGAGTTTAAGATTTTGAAATTTTCTGAAGTCTTTCATGCTCACCAAGGGTGCATTTATTGGATCATATATATATATACACACACACACACACCTTCTCATTCACAGAGTTTTCTTTATTTTCATGACTACGAAAATTGTAGAGTCACACTGAAGGCATCAAGGGCTATTTGACCAAGAAGTAGAGTGATGGGGTGCTGCGCCAGATGACCTGGCCTCCACAGTCACCGGACCTGAACCCAATCGAGATGGTTTAGGGGTGAGCTGGACCGCAGACAGAAGGCAAAAGGACCAACAAGTGCTAAACATCTCTCGGGGAACTCCTTCAAGACTGTTGGAAGACCATTTCAGGTGACTAGCTCTTGAAGCTCATCAAGAGAATGCCAAGAGTGTGCAAAGCAGTAATCAAAGCAAAAGGTGGCTTCTTTGAAGAACCTAGAATATGACATATTTTCAGTTGTTTCACACTTTTTTGTTATGTATATAATTCCATATATAATTCCACATAGTTTTGATGCCTTCAGTGTGAATCTAAAATTTTCACAGTGAAAACTGTGATGATTTTGTTTCAGTAATTCTTATGATGAACAGAAAGTTCATGAATATGAACATTAATATTTTTTCTATATTACAATCCATTCAATATAACAGCCCCACACTGCAATGTACGACAATATGCATTTCACATGCTACGTACTCATTGCTACTCCACTTCTCGATATTCTGCAAAGTGTGTTTGGTCTGTTTCCCAGGTTCTCCTAGTTCTCTGGCTGCTGTTGCTGCAGGTTTATTTAGAGGAGGTCTTTCTAGCAGGTTTAATAACCTTCTGAAGCCATTTCCCAACCATGAGTGTTCTGAGGATTTTTCACTGAATGTGTGTGTAATTGAGAGCAGACGATGAGGGGCCTGTGGCCTCTGCGTGTTTCCACAGTGATGTCAGCTCTGGCGGTCTGTGGGTGATGGGGAAATGTGCGGCAGAGCGGAATGTCTGGGAGGACGCACTCTCGCTGTAGGGTTATATTGTTTCCTATATCTTCTATTATATCTCTCATTGTCTCAGTGGAACCCCAACAAGCTCATCTCTGATGCATTACTTTGTTTTATCTCTACCTTACTCTGTTTGAAAAGACAGTCGGGTAGAGTATTACACAACAATTGACAGTTGTTTGGAAAGAGCATCTTGTCTAATTAAGGGCAATTATGTTTGACTGCCATGAGGCTGTAAATCAGCTACTGTTAGGATATTTGTGTTCCACATACTTCACTGTAATTCAAGATATTATTCCACTACACACAAGTGGGATTAGTGAAGAAAATTAGTACATACAGCCAAGCTTTTGGTATTCCCTTAATGTGACAAACCCCCTCAACTAAGCAGAGTGGAGCAGACCTTAAGGGGAACCAATAAACACTGTCTTAATGACTCTCTCTCTTTTATTCACTCAGTGATTTTTAAATTTAAATATCTCATTAGGCTCTCTGTACACTGCAGAGCTCAAACTGTAACAGGCATTTAATACACACACACAGGCAACATGGAGATGAACACATGCATCTAGTCATGCAAGCGCTCCCAGCGTGCAGCACATATTTTCTTCAGTTCCTGCCCTGACCCATTTCACCATGCTCTGGTTCATTTGCATGAGAGGATGCAGGAGATAAATGCCAAAATCAACATCAGTTATAGCTGTCATCATCTAGCAGCCAAAACAGCTGCAGCTTTGAACGGCACTGCTGCGGCTTCAAACACGGGACCCTTATAAGCACAGCTCTATACAGACTCGAGGCCAGGCTGTTTATAGACCACACATAACCAGTACAATGACCTCTGTGAAGGATTACAAGAATTAATACATGGTTATTAAAATGTGGAGTGATGCTTTGTTAGTGATAAAAACATTGAGTGCGTTGTATCTATTTTTGTGCATGCAAGACTGTTCTGACTTTTCTCCCAGGTTACTGCAATCAAATATTTGACTTTAAACCAAAGATACTCAGAATTTGGTTTAATGCATTTAGTAGCAAGTTAACTGCTATTCACATGCATCACAATTCAATCACTGGCCCCTTTATTACGTACACCTTGCTAGTACCAGATTGGACTCCCTTTTGAGTATTTATAACTGCCTTAATTCTTTTTGGCATAGATCATGCTGGAAACCTCAGGGATTTTGGTCCATATTGACATCATACATATCATGCAGTTGCTGTAGATTTTTCAGCTGCACCTCCATGATGCAAATATTTTATTCCCCCACAACCCGAAAGGGTTTTGTTGGATTGGGATCTGGTAACTGTGGAGGCCATTTGATTCGTAAACTTATTGCTTTGTGATAGGGCTGCACAATAAATCGAATGCGATTTTTAATGTGCATTTTGTCAGTAAAGCCGGTTCTGTAATCAGTGGCAAATCTCAGTCACCTGCACGCTTTCACATGGAGCAGCATTAACTACACAGAGCCATTGTTCACTGACAATCATATTTTGTGCATGTTTTGCGCAGCTTGTCAGTGAACAACGGCTCTGTGTGGTTAATGCTTGTCTGATTACAGAACCGTCTTTACTGACAAGATGCACATTAAATATCGCATGCGATTTACCATGCAGCCCTACTTTGTGACATGGTATATTATCCTGCTTGAAGTAGCATGACAAGATATGTTCATTTTTTTCACCAAATTGACCCTTTGCAGGGAGCTTGACTGACCACTCATATTGTTGACTCTGCCATTTTGTCTGACAAACAAACCAGACAGGAGAGAAGATTAAAGTGGGTGGACATAAACTTGAAAATTATATATATACCAGTGTTGAAGAAAAAATTAGCTGACCAACCTTTAAGACTAGTCTTAACCTTTTATGCAACCGGCCCCAGAAGATTGGAAAAAGGTGGCTATATTTGATAAATCTCAATTTCTGCTGCAACATTTGAATGTTTAGGGTCAGATCTTGGAGTAAACAACATGAAAGCATGGATCCATCCTGCCTTGTATCAACGGTTCAGGCTGCTGCTGGTGTAATGGTGGTGGGGGATATTTTCTTAGTACCAAATTATTGTTTAAACACCACAGTCTACCTGAGTATTGTTAGTGAGTATGTCCATTCCTTTAATACAACAGTTTACCCATCTTGTGATGGATAATACCAGTAGTATAATGAGCCATGTCACAAAGCTCAAATCATCTCAACTGGAAACCAGTGTTTTTGTAGCAATAGCCAAAATTACATTGTATGGGTCAAAATGATCAATTTTTCATTTATACCAAAAATCATTAGGATATTAAGTAAAGATCATGTTCCATGAATATATGTTGTAAATTTCCTACTGTAAAAAAAAAAAAGTATATATATATATATATATATATATATATATATATATATATATATAATGGATAAGTACTATGCATGGTTAAGAACTTAATTTGGACAAATTTAAAGGCAATTTTCTTAATATTTGTTTACCTTCAGATTCCAGATTCTCAAAAAGCTGTATATTGGCCAAATATTGTCCTACCCTAACAACCATACAGCAGTGCAAAACTTATTTATTTATCTTTCAGATGATGTATAAATCTCAGTTTCAAGAAATTTACCCTTATGTAAATTTCCCCATGGTCACATTTGACAAATTTGCAGTAAGTACATAATATTCTCATATCAATATTTTTCAAAATCCCAGAGGAATGTTTCCAGCATCTTGTTAAATCTGATGCCATAAAAAAATTGAGGCATTTCTGAAGGCAGAAGGGGGTCCAAACGGGTACTAGCAAGGTGTACCTAGTGAGTATACAAACCATAAACAAAGCAGTGATTTAATTGGTTGACTTTGTTGTTTGCTTGCATCACTTTCACTACTCTTCATGGGCACTGTTCGCTAAGCTGAACAGCCAATCAGAGCGATCTGTCTCACTGACTGCCCAATGCTGAATCAACTTGCTCAATTGGCCAAAAAGCCACCAATGAGGTCCATCATATGGTGACAGTGCCAAGATATCAGCAATTATCAGTGCTATATCTGGTATATTACACTATACTGAAAGACTTGAGAAGGAGTTTATAAGTGTAGACACACTTTCTGTTCTAATATTTCAGAAGTCATGGTTTAGTGTTAAACTATTTCATAACTAATCTTTGTTCTGGACCACTACAGCTCACATTGAGAAACACCATGTCTTACAACAGTTCAGTGACAAGTTAACAAGAATATATGTGAAAGAATGCATACTAATATATGCCTTGAAATTACTCATCCTGTTGATTATTTGCATCTTTGCTATCATAGCTAGGACACACGGAATCTCTGAGAAAAAAAAGATTTAAAAGGTGTGTATCACAGGAATTATCACCTCATATCAAAGTATCATGAGTGGTGTGTTATTTTCCATAAGAAGCAACATATTAAACATAAAAGAAGGAATTTTCTAGTACAGCAGAATGCTAAAATAAGAAAGAGCATGTGATGCTGCAGGAAGTGACATTATAGGGACAGAAGAGCAGGTTACTTATCTAAATGGCCTCCATCAGCACAGCTTTTTACTTAAAAGGACGGGTAATTTAAAACATTAGAATGAGAATTAGAACAGGATGAGAGGAGAAAAGGCAAAACCCAAAGGCTAAATGTTCAATTGAGCCCACGGAGGAGGGAGGGAGAGGGACAAGATTTCCAATCTTCTTTGATGTGAATTCTTTAACTGAGGTCTGCTCAGCGACCGCTAGACAGCAGCTTAGAATTACCTTCTTTAGAGTCGCTCTGCTTTGGATGGTCAAGGTAATTCTGAGCCACTTGGCCTGCTTTGATCCTCCATGCCTTCTTCACAGATACTAAGAATCTGGGGTCTGTCTGATTTCATCAATACTGACTGAAGCACAGAGTTAGAAATCAGAGAGTGTGCTCATCTGCAATGAGCTGCCATGCCAGCTGACAGCCAGCGCTGTTGAAATCACTTCCTTATGCAGACAGTCAGTCGCAGTGACTAGCTGCTAATAGGTTGCACATTTCATTCTCTCCTCTGTGCTCTCTGTTTTCTCCTCTTTGGTGCTTTTGAGGTTCTTTTCACATCGCTGAGCTGCAGTAAACGCAAGTAAATAATGACAAGTGCTTACATGACAACAGCTAAGCGAAAAAAGTGGAACATCCTCAGTTGATAAGATTATTTATAAGGCAATTACTTGGTTGGCAGTTTTCTGGAAGCCCAATTTTAAACATATCAAAAACCTATTGTGCTTGTCAGAATTATTCATTTGCGAAGTGCATCGTTTTTAAACTAGAGACTAAAGTATTTTGTGTTTATGCTCAAATGCAGCCATTTATTTCCCTTTATTCTGGACTACAAAGTACCAGACAGATTGTTCACTTGTCGTGGTGGAGTAAATTACACATATTCAGAATCAATCCTCGAGATTAAAGAAATAGTATATGTTCAATGCAAGTTAAGATGTATTGACAGCACTTGTGACAATGTGGATTTCCACAAAAATTCATTTAAAGTCGTCTGGGTTGAAGTGAGTTAAGAATATGGAAGTGGATGAGGCCAGTCCATTAAAATCCACACTGTTTTCATAGAACCTAAACATTGTACATGTTAACATCATTTAAATAGTTTGGGGTCAGTAAGATTATTTACTTCATTTTTTTTTTAAATTTTTAAGTAAAGTCTTACACTGATGAACAAAATATATAGCTCAAATAACACACAGGTTTATAAATATATAAACCGTGCACCATTTATAAAAAGTGCATTTATACAATTATAAGCTTCATATTTCTGCTTTAAATTATCCATATATCCCTCATTCACTAATTTAGAAAATTCCTTTGATGAGAAAACAAATTATGAAGAAAACTCTTAAAGGGGTCATCAGGGTCATGCACTTTTACAACTGAAATGTGTGTTGGCAGTGTGTGTAACTACCCTAAAATTATAAAAATCTACCGTGTTTTTTTTTTTTTTGTTTTTTTTTAATTCTACTAAAACCTTACCACTTTCTCAAATCACGCAGATCTAAGATTCCTGTCTTTGTGACGTCACACAGACATGCCCCTCCCACTATATTTTGGTTGATCACCATTGTTTTGACACCAGACCAGATGTAGATAAGAATGGGTCCTAAGCTATTGAGGTGTTTTGTTGTTGGATGTAATAATGAACATAACAGTCGTCATTTATTCCCAACATCTGAGCCGCTGAAGATGCAGTGGATTACATTGGAATGTGCCCCTGATCTACCTAAATGCATCTATCTTTGCGTGAATCATTCGTGATCCAGTTACACCAACTTTTTTTTTAATGAATTTTTCTAAATTACCTTTCCTAATAATGTGCTAACTAGCTAGTTTCACGATGAATGTGGCTAAAAAGTTAACAGTCTCTCTGACAGCGGCTTGGAAGAGAGGGGCGGGGCCAGCAGAGCTCATTAACATTTAAAGGAAAATGCTACAAAACAGCTTGCTCTGAAAAGAGCTGTTTTTGACAGAATAAATAGTTACCGATTATTTTTTAAGACCCTAAAGGATCATATCAACTTGTGGCAAATGAGCCCTTTAAAAACTTTATGCCTATATACTGTATATGCAAGCATACAAATGACACTTAAACAGTGGGCAGGATTTACTTGGTTTGAGTGTTTTGGGAGCGGTCCTTGGTTCCCACAGTTTTCCATTTTACAGAGAGAGAGACAATAATGGAGAGTGAGTGAGACAGGAATGTTCCCAGCCAGACAATAGGGCATGGAGAAAAGAAATGCTTTAAACTTCCACACAAACATGCAAGAAATTTCCAAGAAATTTGCAAAGAATTTGCGCGTCTCCTCTGGGTGGCATTTACACATTATTGGCTAATGAAACTCTGCCGTGTGCTGCTCTGTGCTTTGGAGTGTAGCCCTAATGCTAATTAATTGATTCCTAACAAAACTGCATGGCAATTACAACATTTCTGGAGAGCCGTGTGCTCTTGTGTGCCGGCATGTACAACATTTACAACATTACCTTCATTTGAAGAGAAAGAAGAATTTGATATGTCTCAAAACAGCTTCTGCTCATTAAAGGGAAATCTGTTGAGTCTTCATTAAGGGATTTCTTCCCACCTTTTCCCTCGTTTACCGGAAAGCTGATGGAAACAGTGAAGAAAGAGCGCTTTATTTCCCTGAAGTAGCCTGTAAGTGAAAAGCTCCAAAGACATTTGTTTTAAGTTGTAAATGGTCAAGCATTCAATATTATTCTTTATTTCATATGAAAAGGGCAAAACTTTAAAGGCTGTTTTTATGCTAATGCAAAGCTTAATTGGCATTAGCAAAATTGCTGTGGCATGCTGAGGGGCTGTGAGATTAGCTAGAGAGAAAGAGCGAGATAAAACCTTCAAAAGGCCTATTTCAGAGGAATTATGGGTTCCCTTTGAACATCTTCCAAGATTTAAATACATTAAAAGCCTGTTGGCATACATGTAAATTAAGCAGTACCAAAGCGTTCCAAAGAATTCATGCCGGATAATGCCAAGGGTGGGAGGACAAATAAGAAAAGGCCCAATCACAGGGGAAGTGAAGCCAGCGATCCCTCCACTGCCTGGAATCCCTCTCAGCTCATTCATTCGTCCTCCTGTTGTCCATCGCTCTTTCTCTCTCCTTGTCTGTCCACAGGCCAAGTGGCTTTAGAGATGAAAAGGCAGCAGAGTGGTGAGCGATCCCAAAGAGACAGATTCATCTGAACCCACAGCTCAATGACAGAGTATCACAAACACACACATACACACACTCTATCAGACACAAAAGCCCATTTAACACCACTCAGTCAAGAGCAGTCACAGCAAGCCTTGCAGTGGGAGTTCAAAACACACACAGACACAGTTAAAGGAAGTCTTCAAGCATCTGTTGTGAGTTACCTGTCCTGAAGCTGACTGACAAATGCAACTCATGTGGATGTAAGGCACATGCACTGATTGAGTATCTAAATTCCAGATTCCAGAAATCTTAGACGAATTTGAATTAACTAATGTTTGATTATATTAGGATTAGTATTAGTATTATATTAGTAACACTATTAGTAGTGTTGCTTTCGTCAATGAAAATTATGACTAAATATCATCGTCAACAAAACTTTATCATGTGATGCAAACGAGATGCAACGGAAATGCTGGTTATGTGAAGATAACTATAATTAAATGTTTAATGCAATATTGTTGACGAATTAAAACATCTCAGGTTACGAAGGTAAACATGGTTTACAGGGAACGAGACACTGCGTCCTCTAGGGGTCGCTATGGGGAACACCTCATCGTGACCCGTGTCTGAAGCATACATTGAAAAAATACAAATTTTTCGTCTGAAACTTGCGTCCGAAGCATGGCAGGGAGTCAGAGGACGCAGTGTCTGGTTCCCTATTCACCGAACCATGGTTACATTCGTAACCTGAGATCTTCCCTTTCAAGGGAACTTCGAACTACATCGTCTAGGGGTTGCTATGGGGAACAGTATACCCACACCGCCATGCTGAGGGGAGTGCAGGCCAGAATCATGGCAAACACTAAGTACCAACTCTACCATTTCCATGGGAGTTGCCCCTGGGATGTTTAGACGGCTGTCCGTGACATTACTCCTTACGGCCAAAGGCCTGGGTTACATACCCAACTTTTTTGTTAGGGCCTCGGCCCGGAGTAGAGCTGAAGGCTTGGAATCAAGAAAGATTCCTTTAAAGGGATACGGCTAAGAACCTAGCATTTTATACTAAGTCTTGCCTGACACACAGGGGCTACCGCTTGCTCTTGCATAAGCTTGCTAAAGGAGCTGTCTCAACAGATCCATAGTAGCAACATCGTGTTTAGATAGGTATCTGAGGATACATAGGTGGAGTGGTGCCCAAGATGAACGGGGCTTTTACCAACTCAAGAAAGGGCACATAGCAACCGGACGAAGCCCTCACCATATAGGATTTTAGAAGGAACGTAGAGCAGTAGTGTGCTAACTTACCATAGTGTGGATTTAAGAAAGTGCACAAAGACTTCACGTACACACTTACCATAACATGGATTTTAAATACTGTTCTAAGGCAGGGGGCTCTCGTGGCAATGGTATGGTGCTTCCCAAAACAATATGTTTGGGAGTCATCAACTCGATCTGTGGAAATAGTGCTGGAGCACTCTGTGGAAAGAACAGAGAACTCACATGAGAGGAGAACTCAGAATTCCGAATGAGAGTAGCGCACTCATAGGCGACCCTTCTTGGTAAAGGGGAGTGCAGCTCAGCATGTGTACCTAAAGGTTCTTAAGCATCACAGAGACACTGAACCGCATGGGAGAGGCAAGCTCAAATTTATAAACCCTTGGTGAGGGGAGCATCACCTGAGGCAGCATATATAAGAAGACTTCTGTAACTGCCACCTCCACTTCCCACTTGATGTGTCAGCAACAACCAAGCAGCCAGGAAGACCCTCAGGGTGACCTGGCCAGACTTCCATGAAATTCCTTGCAGTGCCGTGCCGGGCCTCATGATCAAGAAGGCTCCTGCAGAAACCTGTGATCTGGCCGCCCAATACCAGAAACATGTATCTGGAATCAGGGCTATCATACCGGTTGGACATAATGCCGACGAGTGTTTAGTAAACACTGTAAAGAACATAGAATCAACCGATACATCATAGGTCCAGCATAAGAGACTGTTTGCAAGAAGTTCGGATGAGAACACTGATGCCTTGTCTGGATCACATCCCTCAGGTCTTGCCTACCTCCCCATGACCCACAATTCCTTTTACCACTACCCGCATGCTGTGGAGGAGCACGAGTCCCGACACTAGCCTTTTGTGCCCATCTCTGATCCTTGGATAGAGACGGACCAGGACCACTATGTTGTTCGGGCTCAGACCTGGACCTCCATGGAAAGCAGAGGAGCGCGCCTTTGCCTCCCTGAACATCTCAATTACCATCTCAACGGAGATACCGGAAGGTTCGGAAGGCCAAACCTGAGCATCGAGAAGAAAGCCTTTTCTTTCTTCCCGATGTCTGCCAGGTTCACCCACAGATGTTTCTCCGTTACCACCATGGCTGCCATAGTCCTGCCTATGGCTGAGGTGGACTGTTTGGTAGCATGGAGAGAGGGATCTGTGGTGCGGCGCAGCTTGGCTACCTTATCAAGAGAAAGGCCCTCGTCTTTATCCAGGTCTTTTAGCAGATCAGACTGATATGCTTGAAGCATCATCATTGTGTGTAATGAATCCACAGCCTGACCTGCCTTGCCATTTAAGCGAGATGTATTTCCTGAAGGGGCAAGGAGGGAGATTTAAGAGAGGACATCTCCCCCACAAAAAGAAAGCCCTTTCTACAGGGGGAATCCTCTCATATCCGCTTTCATGAATTGCCTCAATGTCAGCATAACTCTTATGCCGAAACCGATGGATGCGAGAAGAAAATGGAGATCAGGCAGAAATGGAAGGCTTACCTGGGCTGGAGGGCTGTGGTTAGAAAGATAATGCTTTCTAAAAAAAAATATACTCGAGTTCAAAATATATGATCTAAATGAAACCTACACAGAGACATAACTGACAAAATAAAGCATAAAAATTGTTTGTTATGAACACATTTATTAGCAAGAACCTTACAACAGTCTTCCTAAATGCCTCCAAAACTAAATCATTATTTTAAGATGAGTTACTGATAAGATAGTGTTTAACTTTTTTTTCTTTTTTTTTTTTCAAAAGAATAAATGATTTTGAGGTCCTTAAGTCAAAGACCAATGAAAAGTGACAGGCAGTGTGCAATCAAATAGTCTATTGCTATCATTTAGTCACTCAGATGCTAGCACCTTCCATTTAGCCATATCAGAGCATTTAATTGCAACTGTTGCATCATGTTGCACAGAAAGTTAAAAAGTTAAAGTTTTAAATCTCTCTAATCACACAGAAGGAGACACACACAGAGGCATTGTACTTCTGTACAAAACAAAGACCCAGCACCTTTAACAGATATAAATAATCCTGATGTGAGGAATGACATCCTTAGCTCGTGACCTCTATCAGAGCCCTGCAAGGAATAGCATGCATTTTATGTCCCTGTGTTAGCAGTTACCTCACCATAGCACTTCAATGCTAAGTTCATCAGAACAACAACAAAGAGAAAACGTACATTAGAGGAAGAAAGAAAACATTCTTTTGGTGAGTCATTAGCAATACTGCAAACATGCAAACACCCAGCCTCATTCTCACACATACATACTGAAATACTAATACATCCTACTGATGACATCTTAGTTCTGGAGTTTTGTAAATGTATGTGTTCTTATACAAGGTTCTTTAACTTACACAAGTCAACATTTTTTGCTTCATTTTCAGACTTGCTGGAATCCATCAGATGAACAGTGATTGGAAAGACCTCAAGCAGGCCACAGCACTTAATATAAAGTTAAGAAGATGAGTTAAGAAGATTTAGATCAAAAGGTTAGTGGGGAGAAAAAAATGAAAGGGCAACTCAAATGGAAAACATTGCCTTTGCCATTTTAAGCTGCATGAGTTTCTCGGCCGATGTAAGACTCTGTTGGTTTCTTCATAGCCTCTGAGACATGAAAGAGAAGATTGTCCGGTAGCCAGCGCCACATTATATTCTGCTCCGTCTGACCCTGCAGCCAGCTGAGAGAAAGTCTGGCAGATTCATAGATGTGCTATGAGAGTGGCCCATTACAGCTGTCAAAGTGGGGGATTTGTATAATATTAATTATTTTGGCTTATGATGATAGGCCTGTGTGGACTGAAGCCTTGTTGTTTGACCCGTGTCAAAGCGAGGACAAAGAGGACTGTGAATCTGCTTTCTTTTAAGACTTAATCAAAAAGTGTTTTATGAACCTCATCTTCTTTTTCTTTTCTCTTTGTTCAGGACACTAGTTCTCACATTTATTTATTTTTTCCCTCTCCAAAGTACTCTTTAAAAGCAGCTGGTGCTTTAAGATGCTCTCAACCACCTGGTGAGTACGAGACAGCTAATTGGTCAGCTCTTGCTGATATTTTATCATCAGCAAAACAAGCATCAAACAAAATCAAATAAAAAAAGAGAGAAGCAAACATAAAGCAGCAAGCTGAAATCATGGGGTGTGTAGAAAGGAGAGCAGCGGTATGGGGACTCAGCCGGTGCTTGCAGGTGGCTAATGGCTAAAGCAGTCTGGAGTCATATTGATACCGTTTACCCGCCCAGCTGTGCAAATGACAGCTAAGTTAATTAGCCCATGCCAAGCTTTTACGCTCAGCCAAAACATTTAGCACAGCAAGCTGAATATTTCCCTTTGATTTGGATGGATTTGCCATGGTTCGCGTCAAATCCCAGTTTGTCAAATCTCCCATTTGAAGAATGTCAAAACGTGTTAATGAAATTATAGCAATTAACTTTTATTTATTTGAAAAATGAAATTAAGAAATTATATTTAATTTAAAAGGTTGGTTGACCCAAAAATGAAAATTCTGCCATCATTTACTCACCAGCATGTCTAGTCCTATAAGGCTTTCTATCATTTTCAAAACAAAAACACACACAGAAAAGTATTTGCATGACTGCAGTTCCACCACTCATTCTGATTTTGGGGAGTTAGATGTGTTCCTAGGTAAACATATTTTGTTGACCCTGGAACAACACTGTAATGCAAAAATAAAGCCTTGACCATACCCCTACATCTAAACTTATAACTTAACCATGAATAATACCTAAAATCTGAGGAAATTACAGATGAATGACACTGATTTACAAGCACCAAACACACAGATTGAAAGCCTAAATTTCATAAAAACTACAAACTGGTTTTTCACATCTGACTGGTTAAACACAATGTTGTTCCAGGTTCACCAAAGATGTTGATCTATAGGAACATATCACACTGGGATAAAATCAGGTTCTGTTAGTCCCTCCATTTAAATTCCATTTAAGTAAAATTGCATTACAACTCAAACAACTGATTTATATGATGAACCGATTACATTTAAGCTTTTTTTCATATATTAACATTGATTGCATATACATTCATCACATAAAATATGGTAGCCGGAATCAATGAGGTATGGTTCTTGTGCATCAATACAGTTGTCCTTTGATTAATGTGTCTCAACCAATGTTTATAAATGAATAAAAGCCTGAATTAAAATCTGTTCATCATAAAAACGAACACTCTATTCTGTTTATGTTTTAATGAATTTGTGTGAAGTTGAATGAATGAATGAATTGTGAAATTTTGGTTGCATGGACTTTCAAATAGGAGACAGAAATATCTCAGAAAATATCTTAATTTGTGTTTCTATGGATGAACTAAAGTCATACAGTTTTAAAATGACATAAGGGTGAGTAAATGATGACAATTTTCCTTTTTGGGTGAATGAACCTTTTAAGCTTAGTTTTTATGAAGTACTGTGTTCCCTTTGAGTCTAAGGAGCCTGATAGTAAAAGGCAAGAAAAATGTGCTGCCAAGCCATGTAGACCCTTAAAAACAAATAAGACCTTGAATCAATCTATAATGATTTTAAGACATGACATTACAGGATTTGCAACAGCATTTTAACTGAAAACATGGCATATATTTATTTATATTTATTTATGTCATATTTCATATGACACATTCCTTGAATACAGTCTCATTACATAACTTTTAGAATAGATGAGCCATGCTTTTTGAATATTAAGCTATCACATTCCTTGAGATTGTGAAATACTACAAATAACATTATTCTCAAAATCTATAACAATATCTCATTGCATGTTCTAAATTTTTACCCTGCATTTATTAAACTCAAAAATGTTTTCCTATTACCCACATTACTGTATTACTGCAAACCCTATAGAAATCGAATAGATAAACAGAATCAAATAAATAAAATCAAAATTAACATTTCTTGCTTTTGCGTTTAATTTAAAGAATCTGAACCTAGTTTATTCATTTATGTATTTATGTATTCATCTTTTAATCTTGCATATTTATAAATTAAATTTTTGGAGCATAGTTATTACAATAGTTACTTTCTCCCTCTTTCCATCTGACTGTGAATATTTTATATAGCAATTGGTATGCTCTGCTCAATGCATTGCCAGTAAAAGACATTTGAACAGGTCTCTCACAGTGCCAACATGTGTGTGGTCAGACATCTGATACCTATACAAACACATACACATATGGGTCATATTAGGATCAGTTAAAGGATTAGTTGATGTTTGTCATAGTTTACTCACCCTCATGTTTTTCCAAACCTATATCATGCACAGCGAGTTATCAGGCAGAATATTTGGCATTTAACGGGTTAGTTCACTGAAAAAATTATGTCATTAATGACTCACCCTCATGTCGTTCCAAACCCGTAGGACCTCTGTTCATCTTCAGAACACAGTTTAAGATATTTTAGATTTAGTCCGAGAGCTTTCTGTCCCTCCTTTGAAAGTGTGTGTACAGTATACTGTCCATGTCCAGAAAGATAAGAAAAACATCTTCAAAGCAGTCCATGTGACATCAGAGGGTCAGTTAGAATTTTTGAAGCATCGAAAATACATTTTGGTCCAAAAATAGCAAAAACTACGACTTTATTCAGCATTGCCTTCTCTTAGGGTCTGTTGTGAGCGCATTCACTGCAGTTTAATGATATCCGGTTTGCGAACGAATCACTCGATGTAAACGGATCTTCTTGAACCAGTTCACCAAATTTAACTGAATCGTTTTAAATGGTTCGCGTCTCCAATACGCATTAATCCACAAAGGACTTAAGCTGTTAACTTTTTTAACGTGGCTGAGACTCCCTCTGAGTTAAAACAAACCAATATCCCGGAGTAATTCATTTACTCAAACAGTACACTGACTGAACTGCTGTGAAGAAACATGGTGGAGCAGTGTGATGGCATGAGACATGTTACAAATTCTTGGTGCATAAAGAAGATTGGGCCATATACAATAATGTTCTGTGCTCTGATTTGTGTGCGAGTGTGTGTTTGTGTGTGGGTGTATGCTTCAAGTGGTGCATTAATATAGCTTTTTATATAGGCCTATACACTAGCTTTTTCTTTACACTACCATTCAAAATCAGTTCGATTTTTTTAAAGATTTTTTACTGTAGTCTCTAATGCTCATCAAGTCTGTATTTATTCGATCAGAAAATACAGAAAATAATAAATATTGGTTACCTATGTGAATATTAAAATATAATTTATTTCTGTGATGCAGCGCTGAATTTTCAATAATCCAGTCTTCAGTATCACAAGATCTTTCAGAAATCGTTTTTATATGCTAATTTATTAATGTAACCCTTATTACGAGGTAGTAATAACGTACATAGATTTAATAGTCTAAAGTAGTCATAGAGGTTATCATAAATACGATTTGGACCAGAATCAGAAGACGCTAAATTGTTAAGAGCCTGAGAATTGAAGATCAATTAAAAAAAGAATACCACACCAGAATGACAGTTTAGACAAACCTGTATTAAATTCACAGGGTGAAACATACATACAAGCAAAAACACATTTATGAAAAATAACAAACTAAAATAATAAAGTGCGCACAAAAACAAAACAAAACCCTCTCGTATCAGAATCGTTGAGCTCAGTTCGTCCTCGGTTCGTTTTGCCTTGGTTGACAAAAGTTCAGTTTCACCGTTGGGGCCCTTTTTTTTAACTCTGAGTTAGTATTTGTCCTACCACAACGAAGATGAAGAGGATGATCCAGGCAGTTCGTCTAAAGTCAGAGTCACAAACACGGTTGGCTCGCCACCCAGCCACCCGGACTGGGAATCTATGAATCTCTGGGAGAACGTCTGGAACGTGTGGATCTGTATCACTCCGTGGAAAGGATCTCTGCACGATGTTTCCAACTCTTTACCAAAACCTGACCTATAAATAAGGCCAAATCATTTCTTTCAATTACCATTCAGTGAATAAATGGACTGCTACAGGCTTCTACAAAATAAAATGAAATAATATTTCAGTACACCTATAATGCAGTATAAAAATCTTTCTCTCGTTGTACAACAGCTCTTATGTTTCTTCTCAGGTATCAAAACCATATAAATTTCTCTCTAGTATCAAAATTAAATTTACATAAATTACATCCTCCATAAAGACACATTTCAAAATCAAGTTTTATGAAACCTTACGGTAGTAACATTAACAGTATGAAGAATAAAACTGCATAAATTGCATGTAAACATTAATCAAATTGTATCACTTTAAATTAGAGGCATTAAGGCGTTAGTGTGCTTATTTATCCCCCTCTGCACCGGTAACAGTGGAAAGAATGCACTAAAAATTATTACCTCTTTAAGCTTCAGTGACCACAATTAAATCTACAATTTTTAACATCATTATTTAACAAACTAACTATTTATCAACAGTATGAAAAGTTAACATTTCTTTATGGTTTCAAACACATTAACCAGTATTTCGCTAGCCTATTGTGGCTAATTACCTTATTAAAATATGCACACTGCAGGCTTTACACCTTACACTTTTAGCTTTACACAATGAGCACCTTTGCCTGGCCTGTTAGCATGAATATTAGCGATCTCAGACAGATAAACAACTCACCATTTTAACGGAATTCACTGCTTTTAGCTCCGTGATAACAGTGGATTCAGGCACAGCTTTCGTTTACACTCTATATTACAATAAGGTATAGTTAGTATAATCGATAATGATTACAGAACTTGTTTAATTAACTTTATATTGTTTCGTTCATCTTACCAAGCAGATAACGCAGCCTTCTATGCTCAAATGCAAGCGCCAAAAGAACGTGCAGTGACACAAAACTAGAGGCGTAACTGTAACGGAGCCTAGCTGGCAGCTGATTGGTCAGTTCAGTACCTCATAAAATTCACCCATTGGCTCACTCACAAGTCCATCAAAGATACAAAATGAAAGTTAACCCTTTCGTGACTGGGTTAGACAGCTAAATAGGGTTTCTCATTATAAAACCTGGCTACACTCTCCCCCTTTGAACTCATGTACGTCCCTGTACATGGCAATGGTTGAACTGTTTGTATCTCAGGGTACAGGACAGAAGGATATGAGTTCTCACCCTCACTTAAGATGTCAGCCACAGCTGTGGTTAACCCCTGAAAGAATGATTTAACCACTGTGACAAAGGGGTTTCCGAGTTCAGTATAGTCAAGTCTCTTTGACGGCTGACGGTTTCTCTCTGATCTCCTGACTGTTGTATCCTTTATTTCCTCTTCTGGTTCTTTACGGTTCATCTCCTTTCCACTCTCTAACATGTCAGAGAACACTGGAAGCTGCTCAATTTGGATGTCATCATCAGGTAAGTTTTGTTCCTCCACAGGGTTTTTACTAGCAGGTAAGTTACTTTCGGTCATAACGATTTCATCCACTTGTTCATCAAGCATGACTCTTTCGGTAAGTAGGTCCTCAGTGTCGTAGTGGTGACAGTTAGGGTCATTAAGTGTGAGAGGACTGTTTGAGGCACCATTGGACATATCAGGTGGCTTGTTAATCTCAGGAGTGCAATCAACATTTTGAGCATTTACAGGACTCTCAACAGGACAATTGCTTGGAGGTTCAGTATGCTGTTTATCCTGCACAGTAGACATAGGTCGATCAGGCTGCACTAGACGGTCATGGACTGTGGGAAACTGAGCATTTTGGGGTTCTCTGAAATAGTAAGCAGGAATGATTTCATCTTCATCGTCTGAGAAATTATTTTCATCCACAGTAGGATTTGCACGGGTTGCTGGTCTGCGCCTTGTGGGCTGCTGGTCAGGCGCCTTGTTGACCTCTGTAGACAAGTAACCACACGGAAGGAGTAAGTCCCTATGCAGTGTTCTCAAAGGACCATCCTGATTTTCAGGTTTGACTGTATAGACGGGCAGGGTACCTGCTCTCCTCACCACCACATGGACAATTGACTCCCACTTGTCTGAAATCTTATGTTTTCCTCGAATGCGAACGTTTCTGACCAATACTCGGTCTCCAGCTTCCAAGTCCGAAGCAGTCACATGCCTGTCATACCTCACTTTGTTCTTGCGTGCTATCTTTGCAGCATTTTCAATTGCTATCTTGTAGCTGTCTTCAAGTCGTGACTTAAGGTTTTGCACATACTCTGCGTGTGATGTTTGCTGACCCCCTTGCACTGGCAATCCAAACGCCAAATCAACCGGCAGACGAGGCTGACGTCCGAAAATCAGTTCATATGGTGTGAATCCTGTCACCTCATTCCTGGTGCAATTATAAGCGTGGACCAGGGGTTTTACAAAATCACGCCAACGAGATTTTGCTGGGCTTTCAAGAGTACCTAGCATGTTTAGTAGGGTGCGATTAAATCGCTCAACGGGGTTGCCCCTAGGGTGGTATGGGGTTGTTCTTAGTTTATGTATGCCGGCCACTCGACAGAGTTCTTTTATCGTGCGGGACTCGAAATCACGTCCCTGATCACTGTGTAACTTTTCTGGCATTCCATAGTTCACCATAAAGTTCTCCCACAGACACTTTGCCACTGTGCGGGCCTTTTGGTTAGGTGTTGGTATGGCAACCGCAAACTTAGTAAAGTGATCTGTAATCACCAGTATGTCTTTGGTCCCACTTTTGTCAGGTTCAAGAGAGAGGAAGTCCATACAGAGGAGCTCAAGGGGTCTGGTGGTGTTAATGTTGACCAAAGGCGCAGCTCTCTCAGGTAGCGCCTTCCTCCTTACGCACCTGCCACATGTTTTGACTTTTCTCTCCACATCCAAAGCCATTTTTGGCCAAAAGAATCTGGTCCTTACAAGATCCAGTGTGCGATCAACCCCCATATGACCCATGTGATTGTGTAGGCTGGTCAACACTGTGTCACGAAGTTCAGCTGGGAGTACAAGCTGATAAAAGGTCTGAGAGCCCACTTGGCGCCTCCGGTACAAGATGTTATTACGGAGTTCAAGGCGATTTAACTCCCTCAACAACAGTGGAAGCTCAGTGAGTTCATGTCGCAAGGTTGGGGGTGGTTTTTCTCCCTGCTCGATCTGGGAAATGACATGCTTTATACTTTGATCAGCTCTTTGTTTACTCACAAGCTCTGTCTCAGTTAAGTGGGGGATAACTGGCAACCCACCAAGGTCATCTTCTTGCCCATAACTGTCAGGCACAGCAGTAGGTGAAATGGCAAGAGTTTCAACTAAGGCAACACCGTCTGTACTGACACTGTAAATGAGCTGTCTCTCACAGATTGCTTGCACAACAGCTTGATCTACTGCATCTATATTTTCTGGATCAGAGAGGTGACCCTGAGTAAACTGTCTTATGCGCTCTCTCTCTTTTTGAGATTTAAGATCATCAGCAAGCTCCCCATGAGGCCTGCGGGACAGTCCATCTGCATCGCCATTTTGCTTTCCTGGACGATAGAGAAGTTTGAATGAGAAAGTGGACAGTGCTGCCAGCCACCTATAGCTTGTCGCATCAAGTTTTGCTGAGGTCAGTATGTATGTCAGCGGATTGCTGTCAGTAACAACGGTGAAGTGGTTGCCGTAGAGATAATCACTGAACTTTTCTGTCACTGACCACTTGAGTGCTAAAAATTCCAACTTGTGTGCTGGATAGCGGCTCTCACTCCTTGACAACCCTCTGCTTGCATAGCCTATGACTCGACACTGACCCTCCTGTTCCTGATACAAAACAGCACCGAGTCCAGTGGTGCTTGCATCGGTGTGGAGTACATAGGGCTTCTGGGGATCAGCAAAACCTAACACAGGGGCGGAGGTAAGGCTCTCAATCACCAGGTCAAATGCCTGCTGGCAAGCGGGTGTCCAGCGACTCCCAAAGACCTCCTTTGGGTTGCGGTACTGACCTGCTTTCTCATCTGACTTTAATTTCCTGTGAGAAGGTGGGTAACCAGAGGTTAGATTGTGGAGGGGCTTAACGATGTTGGAGTAGCCCTTAACAAACCTCCGATAGTACCCAGCAAACCCAAGAAAAGATCTCAGCTCTCGCAGGTTTTTTGGGACTGGCCAAGTCTTAAGAGCAGCAATCTTCTCTGGATCAGTCTCGACTCCATTCCTGGAAACTACATGCCCAAGATAACGGACTGACGTCTGGAAGAAGACACACTTTTCAGGTGATAATTTCAACCCGAACTCTCTGAGGCGTGTGAGCACCTTCATCAGCCTTGCTTCATGCTCCTCTAGAGTCTTTGAGAACACAATCAAGTCGTCAATAAAGACTAGCACATCCTTTAAATGCATGTCCCCCATGCACTTTTCCATTAGTCTTTGGAATGTGCTCGGTGCATTAGTCACTCCCTGAGGCATTCGGTTAAATTCCCAGAACCCAAGTGGGCACACGAATGCGGTCTTGGGTTTGTCTGCTTCCTCAACTTCGATTTGGTAATAACCAGACTTTAAATCAAGGACGGAGAACCACTGGGAACCACTGAGCGCTGAGAATGTGTCTTCCAGCTTTGGAAGAGAGTATGCATCTTTTATGGTCTGGAGATTCAGACGCCTGTAGTCTATGCACAACCGGACTTGGCCATTCTTTTTCCTGACCACTACTATCGGTGACGAAAACGGTGACTCAGACTCTCTGATGACTCCTGCATCAAGAAGCTCCTGAATGTGTTTGCGAACAGCTTCGATGTCTTGTGGGTGTATTGGTCTTGCACGCTGTTTAAAAGGAGTTTCATCTGAGAGTTTTATGTTGTGTGCCACCTTATCCGTTCTGCCAAAATCCAAGTCATGTTGTGCAAACACGTCGGGCATGTTGTTGAGCTGCTGAGTGATGCGTTCTCTCCATTCAGATGGAATTGGGGACTCACTGAAATTGAAGTTTAAGTTGTGCTTATTGTTTGACTGAGCCTCTGGTGATTTTGGGAGGAGTTCTGATTGTTTTACTACACTGTGCTCCTGTAACAAGATGCTCTGGTAAGCACTTATCTCTGCAATCGCACATTTAGCAGGAATGACTATATCATGGTCAGACTCATTACTGATGACTACTGGTAGCTTATAGGGCCGCTGCTGGGGAATGTCGACTAAGCTAGCGGTTACTAACAAGCCACCCGGCAAGGAGGGCAATGATGGCTGCTCAATGACTACAAACTTCTCATTCTGCAAACAATAAGCTAAAGCAACTCCCTCAACTACTACAGTTTCACCCGCTGGAATGACTTTAGAACTTCTACCTTGCAATGTTACTACACTGGGTTGACTGTTGTTGGTCTGTTTTTGTCTAAGCTCAAGACATTTAAGAACTGCTCTATAGCCATGTGGGATTGGTTGATGGCTTGTCAATCCGGCTTCGAAGTACATGTCATACAGTACATCCAGCGTATTGGTGCCTATAAGCACAAGAGACTGTGAAGTGGCTCGAATGTCAGGAACAACCAAAGCGAGTGTATTTACATCCATTGACGCTCCAATAAACTCTTTTGGAAAAGTCACAGTCATTTCTATGTAACCCAAGTAGGGTACGGACTGTCCATTCGCTCCTTCCACCTCCAAGAGATCATGTAGTGGCTTAATATCCTGCTCTGGAAAGTGCTGTTCATAAAATGACCGGGGGACTGTTGTTACTTGGGAACCCGTATCTAGTAGGCAGCTGACTTCTTCACCCTTTATGTGGACTTTAGCTGTACTCTTGGTACCAACCAACCCCTTAGGGAGTTTAAAAGGGTGGTTCTTACTTGAGTGTTTTAGATTAGCACATACTTCAGCCTTGTCTTCACCATTTACGTCTGAGGGACGTTGTTGACTCTCTTCAGTCCCTGTTTGTCCCCCAACAGGAACTGCTAGTCGTTTAAAGGTAAGTTGAGACTGTTTTGTGCGTCCCACAATTGCTGCTTCTCCTCTAACTTTTTTTTCTTTTCAGCTACTAAAGCAGAGTTTGCCCTGTCTGTGCAAACTGGGGCAATGTGCCCATCCTCCCCACAGTTAAAGCAGTACCAAGGCCTGGGTCTGTTAGTCTGCTTTTTCTTTGTCTGTTTTAGTATGTCTGTGTCAACATGATCAAGTTTTTGTACTCTGCCTGGACTTTTCCCTGCTGCTCCCCTGTTATCAGCCCCCTTTGCCTTTTTCTGTGCCATCAAATAGGTTAATTGGCTTTGTAAACTGGCTACTTGCCTCCCAAGATCCTCAATAACACTGAGACTGACCTCTGACTTCTCTCTTGACTCTGCACAGGCCCACGCACTTTGGAGCTGAAGCTGGCCACGTTGCCTGGTGGTGCCAATGTGTTTTTTCATGCGACTAGCTTTTGCTAACTGTCGGTCTTCTTCTGTTCTTAGTAACAGCAAGAGGTCAGCAAATGACGGGGGGTTGCTTTTCTTCTGCTCAAGTTGCAGGCAAGAAAGTAGAGAATTGTCCCAGCATCCTCTACAGAACTGTTTGAGTAGGTGTTTATCTACATCGGCCGGTGCAGCCCCACCCCTTCTCACAGCTAGGTTCAATGCTAATTGCAATCGATGAAGATAAGTGGAGGGTTTCTCACCCGGGTCTTGAAGGGTGTTCATAAACTGTGCAAAAAGTTCTTCCCCATCCTCAACAGTACCAAAGGCTGAGTCCAAGAGCTGCAGGTAAGCGATGGGGGGTGATCCAGGCCGTAGCCCTTTGACAACATCTGCTGCAGGCGAAAGTAGACATTCGAGTATTCTTCTTGAGATCTGAAGATGGGACATGCTAGGATCATTTAAAAGCAGTTCGATGTGTGAGCGCCAAGTGTCGTAATCAGCTTCGTTACTGGGTCTGGGAACTTTTCCAGAAAAAGAACGAAGCCTTACAGGAGATTGCAAGTGTGGGCTAACACCTTCACTCCTCACAATATGCTCAACCACCACCTTCTGTATCTCTGCTGGGTTTATGTCACTCACTGAAAGGGACGGAGCTTTCCCTCCATTAGTGAACAGGACTGAATCAGTGGCATTTAAGCGATTTCCTTCCCGTGGGGCATTCAAGAGTGAGACTAGGGGCTGTTGATCTTCAGGGGTAGGGGGTTGAAGTGTCACAACTGGGGTCTCGACATGTGAAGGGGAGACATCTATACCTACGGGTTTCATAGCTTCAATATCTTCACCAATCTGAGACATCATCTCTTTCAACACCTCCCCATAGTCTTTTCCACTTAGCTTGGCTAAGCCCTTTAACTCAGCTAGATACGTTTTTGTAGCATTACTGCCAATCTGCGTAGTGTACACACTGCTTAATGCTTTTACAACATATTTAGCACATGGATCACCCTGCACTGTGTGTGTGAATGGCAAAAGTGGCTCTAAGTTCACTAAAGCTGAACCGCTCGAAAACTCAATGATCAGGTTTTGGTAAAATTCTGATTTAGAATCATCAACGAGAATGGCTACTTCGATGGAACCGTACTCCCTAAGGAAGTCAACGACTTGCTCATCCTGATCTGCTACCTGTGTTACCCCACTAACGATCACTGAATTTGGAATTTTAACACCTGACTTCTGTATGAAATCCATTTTGCGTATTCTTTCAATATTGATATTCAATGTCTCTGGCTCCTGGCTGGCTCGCCAATAATGTAACCCTTATTACGAGGTAGTAATAACGTACATAGATTTAATAGTCTAAAGTAGTCATAGAGGTTATCATAAATACGATTTGGACCAGAATCAGAAGACGCTAAATTGTTAAGAGCCTGAGAATTGAAGATCAATTAAAAAAAGAATACCACACCAGAATGACAGTTTAGACAAACCTGTATTAAATTCACAGGGTGAAACATACATACAAGCAAAAACACATTTATGAAAAATAACAAACTAAAATAATAAAGTGCGCACAAAAACAAAACAAAACCCTCTCGTATCAGAATCGTTGAGCTCAGTTCGTCCTCGGTTCGTTTTGCCTTGGTTGACAAAAGTTCAGTTTCACCGTTGGGGCCCTTTTTTTTAACTCTGAGTTAGTATTTGTCCTACCACAACGAAGATGAAGAGGATGATCCAGGCAGTTCGTCTAAAGTCAGAGTCACAAACACGGTTGGCTCGCCACCCAGCCACCCGGACTGGGAATCTATGAATCTCTGGGAGAACGTCTGGAACGTGTGGATCTGTATCACTCCGTGGAAAGGATCTCTGCACGATGTTTCCAACTCTTTACCAAAACCTGACCTATAAATAAGGCCAAATCATTTCTTTCAATTACCATTCAGTGAATAAATGGACTGCTACAGGCTTCTACAAAATAAAATGAAATAATATTTCAGTACACCTATAATGCAGTATAAAAATCTTTCTCTCGTTGTACAACAGCTCTTATGTTTCTTCTCAGGTATCAAAACCATATAAATTTCTCTCTAGTATCAAAATTAAATTTACATAAATTACATCCTCCATAAAGACACATTTCAAAATCAAGTTTTATGAAACCTTACGGTAGTAACATTAACAGTATGAAGAATAAAACTGCATAAATTGCATGTAAACATTAATCAAATTGTATCACTTTAAATTAGAGGCATTAAGGCGTTAGTGTGCTTATTTATCCCCCTCTGCACCGGTAACAGTGGAAAGAATGCACTAAAAATTATTACCTCTTTAAGCTTCAGTGACCACAATTAAATCTACAATTTTTAACATCATTATTTAACAAACTAACTATTTATCAACAGTATGAAAAGTTAACATTTCTTTATGGTTTCAAACACATTAACCAGTATTTCGCTAGCCTATTGTGGCTAATTACCTTATTAAAATATGCACACTGCAGGCTTTACACCTTACACTTTTAGCTTTACACAATGAGCACCTTTGCCTGGCCTGTTAGCATGAATATTAGCGATCTCAGACAGATAAACAACTCACCATTTTAACGGAATTCACTGCTTTTAGCTCCGTGATAACAGTGGATTCAGGCACAGCTTTCGTTTACACTCTATATTACAATAAGGTATAGTTAGTATAATCGATAATGATTACAGAACTTGTTTAATTAACTTTATATTGTTTCGTTCATCTTACCAAGCAGATAACGCAGCCTTCTATGCTCAAATGCAAGCGCCAAAAGAACGTTCAGTGACACAAAACTAGAGGCGTAACTGTAACGGAGCCTAGCTGGCAGCTGATTGGTCAGTTCAGTACCTCATAAAATTCACCCATTGGCTCACTCACAAGTCCATCAAAGATACAAAATGAAAGTTAACCCTTTCGTGACTGGGTTAGACAGCTAAATAGGGTTTCTCATTATAAAACCTGGCTACACTAACATTATTGGCTTAATTCTTTTAATTTATTCTTTAAAAAAAACTGTGATACTTCTTTTTTTGATTCTTTGATGAATAAAATTATAAAAAAGAATAGCATTTATTCAAAATTCTTATCTTTTCTAACAATATACATCTTTACTATCACATTTAACACATATTTGCTGAATAAAAATATTATTGCCTTTCTTTTTTTTTAGAAGAATAAAGAAAATAATTACTGACCCAAAACTTTTGAATAATAGTGTATATTGTAAGACAAACCTTATATTTTAAATAAGTACTGTTTTTTTTTTCCACATTTTATTTATCAATGAATCGTGAAATAAGTATCACACACATATATATATATATATATATATTTATATATATATATATATATATATATATATAGATTCAGATGGTAGGGCCAGAATTTGGCATAAAGAACATGAAAGTATGGATCCATCCTGCCTTGTCTCAACGGTTCAGGCTGGTGATGGTGGTGTAGTGGTGTGGTGGATATTTTCTTGGCACACTTTGGGCCCTTTAGTATTTGAGCATCATTTAAACACCACAGCCTACCTTAGTATTGTGGTTTGGTTACCATGATAACTGTGCTTGATTGGTCAAGAGAAAGATGAGAAACCGCTGATCCAACAACACAGATGAGCTGAAGGATCAATGGTGCCTGAGCAGTGCCACAAGCTGATCGCTTCTCTGCCACACCTCACTGATGTACATAAAACTAAGATTGTAGATGTACATTTTACTAGAAAATGTAATCTGTATTTCTACCACAAAATATTTAATTTAATTCAATGAGTTACTTGCTTTTTTTGTAATGTATTGTGAAACTTACTAGCAATTTACTAGAGTGAAAATTTTTCTATATATTTTTTTATTGTTGATCATGATCTCTCTCTTTTGGTGTTCACAATGAGAAGCACTCTTCTTCTTTCCAACCTAAAAACTTGCCTTCCCCATAGTTGTCTTTGTCTTGCTGTAAAGCTGCTAAAAACAGTTATGAATAACCCAGTGTCATTACAGTTCACTTTACTGCAGCTTACCAGCCTCTGTTACACTATTCTGGTAAAGGGTTTTAATCTGTCTGCCATGGTAGAGCAGTCTAAGTCTGAACAGGTGCATGCCGGACATATCACAAATCCTCCACACACACACACACACACAGCTCCAAACATTATATCTGTATGTACTTCAGAGAGGACAAAAGGGACAAAGTGAGACACGAGTGGCCATTGAATTTTGTGTTGCGTCAACATGGGGATGACATTTACAGTGCCTTCCAAAAGTCTCTCTCTCTCTTTCTTGAAATCTCTCTTTCAAGCTCTCTGTCTCTCTCTCTCTCTCCTGCAACATGCCTACAGGGTTTTGAGGACAATGGTGCTCTTCTACTTCAAGTAGCTTCAAAGGCTTAGCTACAGCAAGCAGGCGTCTGTGACTTCCTCTGAAGTGCCTTGCTATAATATATTATATCTAGATGTCCCCAGAGTGCCGCCCAGGCCTGCAGTCTGGACCAGAACCATACCGGGGTCTTTGCCCTTCCACATAAAGTCTGTAATCATTCCATTGCCATAATCATGCATTTGAGACAACTTGAGATATGAGGGAAGAAAGAGAAAATCAAAACGGTGAAAACAGAAATGGCGTCTTTGTTAAGCCAGCGAAGACTTCTAAGATGTGACTTTAGAGAGTTTGTGAGTACACAACAACGACACAAAGGGAATACCAGATGAAAGCATTAGAGATGTAAATAACTGTTCTGCCAGAGAGACAGATAGATAGAGAGAGAGAGAGAGAGAGAGAGAGAGACTGTGACACGAAGACAAAGAGAGAGAATATATGTGTGTGGAACGAGAGCTATAGAAACAGAAAGATTGTAAAGTGAACCATATCGATATATATATCTGGTCTGAACTGATGATTTCCACAGAGCCAAATCGTCATTTCCAAAGTTCTCCACTTCTTGCATGTTACTAAATATTGTTTAACTAGTTAATTTGACTGTGCTGATCAGCATGTTCAAAACTATTCTACAGATGACCCACTAAAATAAACACAGAAAAATCTTAGCCAATGTCTGGGCCTTGAAAATGATGAAGGAAGGAAGGAAAAAATAAAGTTACTATGAAATAGTCTATAACAGCATATTATCTACATAGCATAATTTGAAAAATCTTACCCGCTATTTTTTGGCCAAGTCTAGTCAAGTGTGTTCATAGAGGTTTCCATGGGCCAATGCGAATAAAGCTAGATTTATATTTTAAAAAGACATGTGTCGGACCCATAGACACATTACTGTGTCATATTACTTATTTACATATTCCATTCAAAAGCTTGGACTAAGTATAATTTCTTTTTTATTGTTTTTTATTTTTTTGGTGGGGGTGATGGGGGGGATAATACTTTTATTCTGCTTTAAATTGATAAAAAAAAAATATGATACATTTATAATGTTACAAAAAATTCTATTTCAGAAAAATGCTGTTCTTCTGAAGTATTTATCAAAGAAACCTGTAAAATAAAATCTGGTGAGAGCGTGCAACAGGAGTTGGTCTAGGTGAAGGTCAAGGTCAGTTTATTTATATAGCACATTTAAAAACATCTAGTGTATGCCAAAGTGCTGTACATATACAAATGAATTAAATATGGGGATTAAGAGAATAAAAATAAATGACTCAAAACATAATCAATACAAAAACACATTAACATACACAAACATACATTTCTTCCAAATGCCAAGGAATACAGATAAGTCTTAAGGTGGGATTTCAAAACAGGAAGGGAAGGCGCAGATCTAATGTCTAGAGGTAAGTCTAGGACCTGCTACAGAAAATGAACAAATGCAAGTCACCAATGGTCTTAATGCACAGAGTCAAGTCAGCATTGATCTTCTTGAATCCAATCTAAACACCACGGAATTACCAGAGCCTCTCCACGTCTCTGCTGAACTACCAGAGCCTCTCCACATCTCTGCTAAACTACTAGAGCTTCTCCTCGTCTCGGCTGAACTACCAAAGTCTCTCCTCATCTCTGCTAAATTACTAGAGCCTCTCCACGTCTCGGCTGAACTACCAGAGTCTCTCCTCATCTATGCGGAACTTCCAGAGCCTCGTCACATCTCAGCCGAACTCTCTGAGTGCTCGACTGATCCTGTCGTCGCCACGGAAGCAACCCTTAACTTCATGTTCATGTTCTCTGTTTCAGACTTGCCTAACCAAACTTGCTCTCCTGTGTCACCGATCCCACTATGGTGGTCTTCTGCTCCGGCCTGGTGGGCTTCTGTCTCGACCGCATGGATGTGGTGGTCTTCTGTGCCACCCTGGTGGGCTTCTGACCCTACTGCACAGATGTGGTGGTCTTCTGCGCCGCCCGGGTGGGCTTCTGTCTCGACCGCACGGATGTGGTGGTCTTCTGCACCGCACGGATGCGGTGGTCTTCTGCGTCGCCCGGGTGGGCTTCTGTCTCGACCGCACGAATGCGGAGGTCTTCTGCGCCGCCCTGGTGGGCTTCTGTCTCGACCACACGGATGCGGTGGTCTTCTGCGTTGCCCGGGTGGGCTTCTGTCTCGGCCGCACGGATGCGGTGGTCTTCTGCGCCGCCCGGGTGGGCTTCTGTCTCGACCACACGGATGCGGTGGTCTTCTGCGTTGCCCGGGTGGGCTTCTGTCTCGGCCGCACGGATGCGGTGGTCTTCTGCGCCGCCCGGGTGGGCTTCTGTCTTGGCCGCACGGATACGGTGGTCTTCTGCGCCGCCCGGGTGGGCTTCTGTCTCGACCGCACGGATGCAATGGTCTTCTGTGCCGCCCCGGTGGGCTACTGTCTCGACCGCACGGATGCGGTGGTCTTCTGCGCCGCCCGGGTGGGCTTCTGTCTCGGCCGCACGGATGCGGTGGTCTTCTGCGCCGCCCGGGTGGGCTTCTGTCTCGACCGTACGTATGCATTGTTCTTCTGCGCTGCCCTTGAGGGCTTCTGTCTCGACCGCACGGATGCGGTGGTCTTCTGCGCCGCCCGGGTGGGCTTCTGTCTCGACCGCACGAATGCGGTGGTCTTCTGCGCCGCCCTGGTGGGCTTCTGTCTCAACAGCAGGGCTCCAATTCCACCTTGCACCTCTCTGGATTCCTGCCCTGTCGGTTCGGCCCTGGGGACTGAACGTTATGTCCTTCCTGGACTTGTGTTTTGTTGTTGTTTTGTTTTTTGTTTTTGCTCCTCTTCTCTCTGTTTCCCCATTTTACCTGGCCCTCTGTCCCTCCCCCTGATCCACTGCTGGCCCACCTCCCTCCTGGTCTCTGTGTTCCTTGGTCTCTTCTTGGGTTCGGGTGGAGGAGGGGCTAATGTCACGCTGTCTGGTCTCTGTTTCTCTGAGACTCCACTAGTGGTCTCACTTCCCCATAGGCACCTCACCGTAGGCACTACAATTCCCACAAAGCCTTGTCCCTTCATCACAGATATTGCACTCCTGTAAATTGCACTCAGGTGTCTGCACTTGTTAGTCATTATCCTCCCTCTATTAACCAGTCTTTTCCTGTTTGTCTTCATGGAGTTTGTCTTCAAGTTTCCTTGTCTTCCGAGTTCCTGTTCCCGTTCCTGTTCCCTTCCTGTTGGTTTCTTTGTCGGTTGGATTCATGGTTAGACCCCTGCTTGTTTGATGTCTCTTTGGCTTACCCAATAAAACCCATACTGCGATTGGATCTAAAATCTCCTGCATTTGACTGGGTCCCCTATCGTCACATCTGTAGGCAGCAATCAGCACAAAGTGTTTCCGAAAAAATGACATCAAACCTCCACCTCGCCACATAGTCCTAGGCGAACTACAAAACTGACATTTGGGGAAAGTTAAATTAAGGGCTCCAACTCACCATTGTGAAGCCAGGTCTCCATTATAAATAAACATTTCAGGTCATGAGACTTAAAGTCATTTAAGATGAAAGTTTTATTATGAAGAGATCTTGAATTTACCATAGCCAGTTTAGTAACATGAGTAATTTCTTCAGGGGATATGATTGATGGCTTTGTATAATCCAGTGACTGGAGATTTCGTTGATTAGCACCTCTTTTGATGATCCACGGCCGCGCTGTAGTGTAAACAGATGTAGACACATCTAGTAGGATGGGCATAGTGTGCTGAAGAGAGAGATTTGTATCCCATCCATCGACTCCACGCAGTTCACACGATCAAGATGTGGATGTTTGTAAGGATCTTTTAATACTGACCAAAATGCCAGCCCATTTTCCATGTTTTCTATGGCATTTTTTCTGGTGAAATGAACAGCCAACATGGCAAGTGGCCTTTGGGAATGCTGAGATTCCAGATGTAGAATAATTTCTCTCCCTTCGGATTTCGAGCGCATATATCCCTGACAGTGGATTGTAAATCATGAAGGGTTTGGCGATCATAGGAAATTAAGGTACTTTTATATTTTATTAAAGTTCAATTTTCACCCCTATAGTAGGTTTTTTTTTTTCCATCATCATATTTGAGGAAGGGGACCACAACAATACAATCCTGCTTAGGGCACCCATTTGGCCAACAGCGGCCCTGATTAGAATATCCAGGAGACAGGCAAATAAATCTACATCGCATCAACCAGAACGGACACCGACTAAAGGAAAACTGAGAGTATTTGTAGCTGAGCAAACAAAAATAACTAATGAGTTAATTAATCAAACACAGGTGAACGAAATGACAATTATGAGGCAAATTAAATCTAGGTCACAGGGGAAAAGACTAACAGACATGTAACAATACTGTAAATTATGCTTTTTACAGTAATTTTATGGTACTATAGACATTGCCCTACCCCGCACATATGGTATTAATTTTATGTGTTCAGGTCTTAAATGGGTCTTAAAAAGTCTTAAATTCTATCTTAAAAATCCTGCAGAAACCCTGATGACACCAATAAATTACATTTTAAAATATAATGAAACAGAAAAGTTATTTTAAAGTGTAATAATATTTTACAACATTACCATTACCCTTTTTGCTCTATTTTTGATCAAACACATGTAGCTTTGATGAGCATAAGAGACTTATTTTATTGACCAGTTGTGGAACTACAATCACATTAAGCTACTAAAACTAAAATACAAGAAAAAAATCATGACTATCAAGGATAAAACCCTAAATTTTAAACGACTATATATATAATACGTTTGATTTAGAAAATAAAGTTTTATGTCTAGATAGAGCTATTGATGGTTGGTACTAAATTCATGCACAAGTGGCAGGTTAATTTTAGGGCCTGCCTACATATAATAGATCAAATGTATTTTGCATTGTGTGGAATGCTCATCCTGAATTGCATAGTAATCTTATCATTCAGGATGCATGAAGTTTAGCCTTTACTGTTTCTGAAGGCTTTGAAATCAGGACACAAACAAACAGAAGATGTAAGCCTGAAACAGAGCAGGAAGCGGAGCTCATTCTTTCCTTCTACCCCTCTGTATATGTATCCCACGTCCTTCTCCTTCCTTCATCTTTTTCTTACTCTGTCTAGTGCTTCCGTCTTTAAACATTGCTCATTTGAAAAGGAGATTCATCAAAGATGGAATTTCAGTCCAATTTGTCTTCAAAAGAAGGTAAAGTCTCTCATTATGTGGGCTGTTCCCCTTCTTTCCCATTAGAAGGGCTGAGAGAGAGAGACAGACAGAGAGAGACGTGTTAGTCATGGCCACTTATCTAGCAACCTTATGAGCGCAGGATTAAAAGATGAAAGAAGAGAGAAGGGTTAGTGTTATAGAGAATGTAAGCCGTTTGTTAGCGCTACAGACTCAGCCTTTAACTCTTTCACAACATATTCGAACCTCTCACTGTCCCTATCAGTGTCACCCAAATGAAGAATAAGTGAAAGTATCAACTAGATTCTTCCTAGTGAAGGCTGTTTAGACAGCAGTGACACCAATGCTTTGCTTTTAGTTGAAATGGTATGACATGCAATACTTCATTTAATCATTGTTTAAAAAAATCAGCGTTTTTGGTTAAAATAGAGCTGGAGCATCAGCTAAGTGGGTGCTCATGTCAATAAAAAGCATTACAAATTCTTCTGATTGTTACAATAGCATATACCTTTTAAGTAAACCATGCAGCAAGATCATTTCAGGTTTCAAAAAGGGAATAAAAATAAGGGGAGAAAAATAATTTTGACAATTGTTTGTTTGTCAAAAGTTAGTGAAACATAGTGAAACATAATTAGAGGAATAGTTCACCCGAAAATTTACATTTGTTGACATTTTTTAGAAAATGTAAAAAGGAAAGAGTTTGTTTCGTCATCAGAATAGAAATTTAGCAATATAAATTCTCTGCAGTGAATTGATTCACAATAATCCACAAATTATTTACATGACTCCAGTCCATCAATTAGCTTTTTTTATGTATGCATTATTATGGACAGGAGTAAAAGCGCTTTATTGATGGATTTGTTTCTTACAAACAAACAAAAGCTATTCACTTCACAAGAGGTTAACTGATGGACTGGAATCATGTGATGTTTTTATCAGCTGTTTGGACTTTAATTCTGACGGCACACATTCACTGCACTAGATCCATTGGGGTGCAATGTATTGCTTAACTCCACAAAATCTGTTCAGTTGAAGAAACAAACACATCGATCTTAGAATTTAGAAAACAGGCATCAAATTACATTGAAATTCATTTGTTTTAAGTGTGACTCATGTGACTCATGTGTTGTCTGACTAAATTTAGTTTTTTTTTTTTTTCAAACCTAATGATTTGATATGGTCTTTGATGACTTTGAAAGTGACTGAATTGCTCAACACTGATTATTCATAGACACAGTTCAATTACACATTGAAGGAGAGAGAAGCGCTGATATCAGAGTCATCTGTGAGGTGTGAAGCTCACAGTCATTATAGCAAGGTGCTCTACAGTACATGCATTACAACTATGAAAATGATCAAAAAACAAAGAGTAAAGGCAGATAACAGGAAGAAAGAAAAAAGCCCACAAAAAAAACAATAGAACAAGAAAAGAAATGTGGGAGAAAGGAATGTGCTTGTTATTTTTGCAGTAAATAAATATATAAATAAGCAACTTTAAAGGTCCAGCTGACCTTAGCAGCAGAAGGATTATTTCTGTGTCAAGGTCAGCTGCAGAAGGATTGCTGTACCGCTCTGTGTTCTTGAATGTGGTGTGGGGGCATGTTTGAGCAGGAGGCATTCTCTAAACAATACTGAAGCTTTGAAGTGCTTCATCTTTTCATCTGTTTCAGCAGCCTATTTAAACACAGCTCTGAAAAGTGAGCATGAGGGGAAAGACAGAGAGAGAGAGAGAGAGAGAGAGAGGCTGTGTGGAATACATGAACTATATATTGAAATAATCCATCAATTTTGTTCAGAAACTGTCATCATAAAATATTTGCATGTTCATAATGGTAAATATATTTGGCTTGCTGTCTATGTTGGAGCACATGAGCTCAACTCTTTGTCTAAATTGAATATATACTGAGATAAATAATTTACTATATCATAACGTTTTAGAAATAAGGTGAAATTATGGGGATTGAAGCACTATAAAAGAAAACAGACATTTATATATTCTTGTGTTGTGATAGATAAGAGTACTAATTTCAATTTCTTTTACAACGATCTTCTCGTTCGTGATCGATTTGAATGAACAGATACGTGATCTCGTTCTAAATGAATGAGAGTATACAGGGTCAGTCAGCCAAGCATGTAAATCTCGATCAGCAATCAGCAGATACAAAGCGCAGTTATAGGTGCACATATACGCTTGTTTTCATATTTAGAATACAGAACATAACTCCACGTTTAATCCCTGATTAAACCTCGTGCTTTGTTAATCTGAACAATTTATTTAGACTATTTATTTAATGCGATCATGCACACACTTTAATAAAGCCAAATCAGTTTGAAACAAGTAAATACGTTCGACATAACACATAAGACACTCTTTTTCACCAACTGCTGGCGTATTTGTGTAATATGAAGAAATGGTCACTGAATGAATCAGCGAACAAATCATTTTGGTGAATGAACTGAAAATCAACGAATCTCTTGAAAGAATCAAAATTTTCACCACTAAATTTCATGCAAAATAAAGGGATTTTGTTTTTAGTGTCACGCCCCGCAATAAAGTCCCAATTTCTTAACCCACCCCAACCTGACCCGAAGGTTACCCGCAGGGCCTGCGGATTATAAGACGACCCGCGCATCACTAGTATACACATAAATTCAGCTGTACATGCACCATGTTCTAACTGTCATGTGACTTATTTTGCCAGTTACTTTGCCATACTTTGAATTCAGACATTGTATTTGTCGGTATAATGGTTAAAAATAAACATTTAAATCATGTTCGCAATAACTATTCTTACCAAAAGTTAATCAAATTCTTCTGTTTTTAGACTAATGTTTTTATTGGTAACACTTTATTTTAAGGTGTCCTTGTTAGACGTTACATGCACTTACTGTTTTAATAACAATAAATTATGCATAATCACTTGTAAATAACCTTAAGCCAAACCCTATTCCTAACCCTAACCATATAGTAAATACGTAAATACATGTAATTAATCAATATTACACAGAACTTAAATGTATAATTACACTGTAACAAGGACACTTTAAAATAAAGTTTCAAAATGTTATTTTTAAAAGGTTAGTTGTATGTCATTGTCATAATCGAATAATGTTATAGGTGAGTGTAGAGATGTGCATTTCTTCAAATGGCTCTTATCTATCAATACATCTATCTTGCTAAAAAAATTAAAACTAAAATGTGATTGATTTGGCTTTTCATAGGTATAGGTATCATTATTCAAATGTTTAACCTTTTTAACATTATGAAAGTAAAGTCAATTAACAAAGATATTGCTTGAGTGGTCATCAATGACTGTCAATTTGAGTTAATATGTTTACTCATCCAATTCCATAGCATGTTACAAGCATAGTGCATTCTAAACCTAACTTACTCCTACAGTTGCCCAGAGAAAAAACAGGGGTGCTGCAACACCCCCAGTTCCCGTGCCTATGCCAAATGGTATGAGTTGCTTGAGAGACCTCCTGTGTAACACCTTCGTCTGTCTCTCTCATGTTCCATCGCTATCATCTCAATATCATTATACTTCCTTCACTCACTTTCCATCCATACCTCACCTCTGCCACCCTTTCTCTCCCTCCCTCAGCTGGGGTCCCGTGAGGTTGTGAGGAGATTAAAACAAACAGGGTTTAATCAGCAGGTCCTGCTTCAGCACAGGAGCAGCAGACAGAAGGAGGCCTCTCCAGGAGAGCAGCCTGCAATCAAAGACTGCTGCACCCCTCTTCCAGATCCCTATCACAACAACACAACCAGCAGAAACAATTATTTATTCCTTTTGATGTGGGGTTTTGAAGTTATCCCTCCATCCTTTTTCAGCACCCATACCCCCCCCCCCCCCCATCAAACCTCTCACTCGCTCGCTCTTTCTCTTTCTATTTCTCTCATCTTCCCCTCCCTTTCCCTCCATATCTGTGGTTTTTTAAACACTAAGGAAACAGGGTCATGCTAGCTTATTTCGGAGAGGGGATTTGTGTTTGAGTGAGCTGAAATCGAGGCGTTGTGTCCCGCCCCATTGGATCTGTTAGGAAAGATAGACTCTCCTATTCATTCAGCACCAATTAGAGTGAACATGCCTCACTGTATCTGCTCCTCCGTGCCGTGATCTGTAGTGTGCAGCGTGTCGGACCGGCTTCCTCAAAGAAAGTGGAATGAAGACCTGTGGAAGTGTATGGCTTTGATATGCGGCTGTTTAGACAAAGATTAAATGGTGTAGTAGAATCAGAAACATCATTCTCTGTAGAATTCAATTCTATAGAATACAGTGTGATCTGTAGCTCCAGCAGATCAGTTCAGTTGCCTGTAGGTCACTTGGCCTTGACCGTGACCTCTTGTCTTGAAGCAAAACATAAAGGAATGTTCCAGGTTTAATGCAAGTTATTGACAAAATGTGAGTTATATAAATCTCTCAATGGAACCCATGCTAAAATACAAAAACTAAAATGTAGTACAGGGAGAGTTTCACTTACTGACCTTGGTTATATCAAATCTGTCAGCTTCACCATCATGACGACGTACTGGATCTTACGGCTGCTTTTGGCACTGTAGACCATAACATCCTGATTTCTCGGTTGGAGCATTGTGTTGGAGTTAGGGAAACCACGCTGGAGTGGTTTAGATCTTATTTGTCTGACAGAAATTTCTCAGTCCGCATTGGGGATTTTGTGTCATCCTCTGCATCTCTCTCGTGTGGTGTCCCTCAGGGTTCCATTCTTGGACCTATCTTATTTTCATTTTATTTACTTCCGTTAGGGTTCATTTTTATGAAATATGGCATCTCATTTCATTTCTTTGCAGATGACACACAACTTTATCTCCCTTTGAAATGGAAAGATGCAAACTCTGTAGCACCACTATCGATCTGTCTTGAGGAGGTTAGAGCCTGGATTGCTTCAATTTTTTTAAAGTTCAATGTAGAAAAAACAGAAGTCATCATGTTTAGACCTGGCAACACCTATGAACCCCTTAGATTTGAGTGTTATAAAAACATATGTAAAGTAAAAATGTGAAAAACCTAGGTGTTATAATGGACTATTTGGTGATTTAAAATTGGATAAACAAATTAATTCAGTAATTAAATATAGTTTGTTTGTTTTTTTCAGTTGAGGCAAGTCTTTTTTTTTTTGTCTTTTGTTGATTTTGAAAGGGTCATTCATGCTTTTATCTCGACCTGTCTTGATTATTGTAAAAGACTCTATGTTGGTATCAATCAGGCCTCCCTCAAACATATATGGTACAAAATGCTACTACTCGTCTGTTAACAGGGACACGTAAGCGTGAACAAATTACACCCATACTGGCTTCTCTTCATTGGCTTCCTGTTCATTTGAGAATTATAGGGTTTAAGTTTTAGTTTATAAGTCATTAAATGGACTGGCAACAAGTTACCATTCAGATTTGATGTAACTACATAAACCATAAAGAGCATTTAGTACAGCTGACTGTTTACAGGTTGTACATCGAACCAGGCTAAATAGCAGGGGTGACCAGGCATTTGCTGTCGCAGCTCCAAAGCTTTGGAATACATAAAGTGATGTGACATACAGCCAAGTATGGTGACCCATACTCAGAATTCGTGCTCTGCATTTAACCCATCCAAAGTGTACACACACAGCAGTGAAAACATACACACCGTGAAAACCCTCCCGGCGCCCGGGGAGCAGTTGGGGTTCAGTGACTTGATCAAGGGCACCTCAGTCATGGTATTGCCAGGCTTAGAGTGAGGAATCAAACTCTTTAACCACTAGGCCATGACTTCCCACCAACTTAATAACTTGCCCTTATATATTAGGCAGGCCCAGACACTTGCTTTTTTTAAACTCAGTCTTAAAACTTATTTATATACTCTGGCATTTAACTCAATGAGAGCTGTTTTATGTATTTTGTTAGTGTTAATATCTGTTATTTTTTGCTGTGTGTACATTTTTTTGAGAATGCTTGTACAGCACTTTGGTGATTTCTTTTTTTTAAGTGCTCTATGAATAAAGTTTGAATTGATTTGATATGATTTGATTTGCTTGACTCTTTCCCATTGTCTTCATAATGTCTGATAATGAAAACAAGTCCAAACAAAAGCAGTCAGCTTCATATTTATTGGGTGTGTGTCAACTCTCCTCTGCCGATACTGTCAACACCCAGCTCAAATAGTACCCATTGATGAAAACATTTAAGTTAACAACAATATGAACTTCATATTTTGGCACTTTCTTCCATTGTACTATACATTTATTACCCCATCCATAGTTTTTACTTTTTAAACAAAAATAAACTAAGGAACAAATCAAAATAATTATTCTGTGGTAAAAATGTATTATACAACCATATTGTCGGATTGGCTTAAATTATGTGGACCATTTTTACTTTTCAGAGTTTGAAATGTGGAAATAAACTACAGCAAGGTAAACTTCTAAACTGAGGTGGGTAGTAACTGATTACATGTAATCTGGATTATGTTATCAGATTCCAAAAAAACAAGCACTGTCACGGTTTTACGCTGCCTGAAGGAATACAGAGTCGAGGATAAACGAAATAAGGCTTTTAATATATCCAACACAGGGGATATCCAACATGGAGCACAGAGGTAGACACACGTAAGTAGCAAGTGCAAACGAAGACCCGACAAAACAGAACTGAAAGGACAAGGCTTAAGTACAAAGGATAATTGGGGAAACACAGGTGGATGGAATCATAAATTAGCAGGGACATGGAACACATGAGGAAGAGAATGGACACACCTGGGAACTAATCAAACACGGAAAGACAGAAACTGGGTCACGGGCAAAAACACATTAAATGAGTCCAGGTGTGTGACAGTACTCCCCCCTCCCGGTAGGTGCGTCCTCGCACCGTAGAAACAACAGGGGGAGGCGTAGGTGGGAACTTGGGAGGAGGTTCCGGTGGAGGACGGACTTCCAGGAGGGGGCCAGCAGACAGGGACCACAGAAGGAGGAGCCAAGGAGGAGACGACGGAGGAAGGAGCCAGGGAGGAGACAGGAGCAGGAAGAGCCAGATGGTCCACCAGAGACCAGCCAGGACGGAGATCCAAGGTGGAGTCGACGGCGGGAGGAGCCATGGTGAAGGAAGGGTCGACGACACCAGGGAGCCGACAGGCGGAGACTGCACCGGTGGGTGAGGAGCCCAAGATGGAGCAGCACAGCCGCAGAGCCAGGGTGACGATGAGGTTCCGGAGGGCCTAGGTGGAGCAGAAGGCTCAGGCGACCAAGGCAGAGGCGGGGTCCTGGCAGACCGCTGTGGAGCCGGAGCGACCGAGGATGGAGGTGGAACCGGAGGGAAGGAGGAGCCTGACAGAGCCGGAGGGATGGAGTGACGAGGTGGAACCAGAGGAGAGGAGTCCCGAGGTGGCGGATGGTCGACGACTGACCAAGGTGGAGCCGGAGGGACGAGGGAGCCCGGTGGAGCAGGTGGGATGACAGGCCACGGTGGAGACGAGGGAGCTAAGAGCCAAGGCGGAGCCGCTGGGTCGAAGGACCGAGGAGGAGTCCAGGGCTCGGAGGCTGGAGGCGGAGACAGGGCCTTAACACGCCAAGGCGGAGCTGGAGACTGGCAGTCCAGCGGCGAACCACCGCGCCCCGATGGCGCGGACTGAGGGTGAGCTGCGGGACTGACTGGCACCAGCAGGGATGGCGAGGAACTGGCTGGTCTAGGAGGAGGAGAGAGGAGAAGGATGGGAGGAAGGACAGGAGGATCAGGACTGGACGGAACCAGCGAAAGAGTAGAGGGACCAGCAGGTTTGGGAGGAGGCGGGAGAGGGAGGCTGGGAGGGAATACAGGAGACACAGAAGATTCAGGGCTGGGCGGAACCAGTGGTGAAACAGAAAAATCATGGCTGGGCGGAACCAGCGGAGACACAGAAAATTCAGAGCTGGGCGGAACCAGCGGAGACACAGAAGATTCAGAGCTGGGCGGAACCAGCGGAGACACAGAAGATTCAGAGCTGGGCGGAACCAGCGGAGACACAGAAGATTCAGAGCTGGGCGGAACCAGCGGAGAAACAGAAAACTCAGGGCTGGGCGGAACTAGCGGAGAAACAGAAGATTCAGAGCTGGGCGGAGCCAGCGGAGATACAGGAAACTCAGGGCTGGGCGGAACCAGCGGAGAAACAGAAAACTCAGGGCTGGGCGTAACCAGCGGAGAAACAGAAAACTCAGGGCTGGGCGTAACCAGCGGAGAAACAGAAAACTCAGGGCTGGGCGTAACCAGCGGAGAAACAGAAAACTCAGGGCTGGGCGTAACCAGCGGAGAAACAGAAAACTCTGAGCTGGGCGGAACCAGCAGAGAAACAGAAAACTCAGGGCTGGGCGTAACCAGCGGAGAAACAGAAAACTCAGGGCTGGGCGGAACCAGCGGAGAAACAGAAAACTCAGGGCTGGGCGTAACCAGCGGAGAAACAGAAAACTCAGGGCTGGGCGTAACCAGCGGAGAAACAGAAAATTCTGAGCTGGGCGGAACCAGCAGAGAAACAGAAAACTCAGGGCTGGGCGTAACCAGCGGAGAAACAGAAAACTCAGGGCTGGGCGGAACCAGCAGAAATGGAGCAGAGGAAATGACTGGAGGAGGTAGGAGTGGGAGACTGAGAGGGTATACAGGGGAATCAGGGCTGGACGGAACCAGCGGGGAAACAGGAAAATTAGGGATTACCTCCATAGACCAGTCCATAAGATCCAGAGCTTGCTCCATATGACCTTCAGAGACTGTATACAGCTCACCCTCAGTCGCAGGAGTGTGGGCAGGGCTTTCCTCCACGCCCTCGATCTCCACGAGGACTCCCACGATGCACGGTGTTGCCGGCTCACACACCTGGTCAGTCGCGCTCTCGAGATCCGGCTCCCTGTCAGTGGATGGCTCGGACTCTGCGGCTGCGGTGGGCTCTGGCTCCGTGCGGCGTGATGGTGGCTGGCTGGTCTCTGGGTCGGGAGTGGGGCTGGCGAGGTCCTCTATGGGGCAGACGGTGAGAGGTGACCCATTTCTCGCCAGAGTCCACTCCACAAATGCGGCGAAATTCTCTCGAGGACCATCTTCGGACGACAACGCTCTGCATTTGGAGTTCAGGCTGGTGTTGTAGAAGGTGCAGAGCGCGCCGTCCGGGTAGCTGGTGGCATTTGCTAATAGGAGAAACCATCTGGTGTGGTCCTCGAGAGAGCGTTCTTCCTGCTTCAGCAGAAGGATGAGGAATTCGGGACGATAGAGGGGATCCATAGAAACACTAAGAAAAGAAAAGACTTTGAAAACACAAAAACAAAACGGAGGGAAGAACACGCAGTTTTCTATTTTCTCTTATGCGGTCGGGTCTTCTGTCACGGTTTTACGCTGCCTGAAGGAATACGGAGTCGAGGATAAACGAAATAAGGCTTTTAATATATCCAACACAGGGGATATCCAACATGGAGCACAGAGGTAGACACACGTAAGTAGCAAGTGCAAACGAAGACCCGACAAAACAGAACTGAAAGGACAAGGCTTAAGTACAAAGGATAATTGGGGAAACACAGGTGGATGGAATCATAAATTAGCAGGGACATGGAACACATGAGGAAGAGAATGGACACACCTGGGAACTAATCAAACACGGAAAGACAGAAACTGGGTCACGGGCAAAAACACATTAAATGAGTCCAGGTGTGTGACAAGCACTTGTGATTAGATTTAATTATACTTCAAAATACTCAGTCAAACTACAGTTACTTTTTATTGATTATATGATTATATATTATTAATTCAATAGTAATACATTATTTATAATGTATTGATTCTCCCCAATTCCTTTTTCATCTTTCAAATGCTCCTTTCCAAAAATCATTTTAATTGATCAGTTTTTAGAAGTGTTTTATTAGCATTTCAACATTACATTCTGTTTAACTCAGAGGATTATTTAATCATGTATTACTTTGTCTTTGGAAGGCTTTCGTCTTTCAAACACATTAAAATGCATAAATTCACACTATTTGTGTAATGCAGGGATTCCCAAGGTTTTTCATTGGTTTATGAGCACATGATGTGCAAATAAACAATTTAAATATTTAACATTTTTAGTAAGTGTTTTATTTTGATTGATGAGACACTAAAATGATTTATTTTTATTTTAACATTTGTATATTTCATTCATTATTTACTTTTCATTAAGCTCAACACAAACCCCCATGTATATATAAAACCTTTGGAAAACCTTGATAATGTAACGGAATTGTTTAATGCATGGAATATATTTACTTTTTTCTTTCCATTTTAAATTTATATTGTACAAGATTATCCTGTTTAAATCAATGTGATATTGTGTTAGGTCAAAAGAAATCTAAAAAGTAATCTCAAAGTAGTCTGATTATATTATCTCTATATTATTGTAATGTAATGGATTAGTAACGCACTATAATTTGTAAGTAATCTAATTCTAAAAAGAAACCAACATCATTGTACTCCCACTTGCTTCAACAGAAAAAGAACAATTCCAATTGCATTTCCATAATTTTACAAAAGAGGATAAAAATATATTGTAAATGTACATAACATTTCAAATACATGTTTAAGATGTTAATTATTGCAGAAATGCATTATAGCAGCCAGTGAAAATGGTCAATTTAATTTAATTCAGCAATGTTTATAAGCAAGCGTTGTTTTTAGGCACATTCATGAGAACGTCACTGGTCATTTACTGTCGCCATATTGTTCACCTGTTAACACTTGACAACACTTTTAATTCTGGAAACAATTGGGAATCTCTTTTTAAATCATCAAGTCTACATCTGTAATGACAATAAAAGCAGTGAAATATTTCATAGTGACAAAAAATAACTTTTTAACTGTTTTACAAGTCTCAGCCCCAAACATCTGCTGAAGCCATTGAAGCTCTCAGCCCTTCTCCAACAAAAGGCTTACAGGCAAATATCTTGAGACAGATGACATTAATCAAGTTTTAATCACTTTTTGTTGGGCTTTGATAATTTCTAGTCATTTAATTAGTCTTGACACAATTGTACATTACCACTCATGCCCAACAGACTCGACGTCTAGTGAATATGACTTGTGCTGGTAAACATAAGGCAGAACGTGGTCTTGGCTCATTCATAGATAAGAAGTAATAATCTTTCATTGGGGATCTGTTTTGCAAATACAGCGCTTATTTAACTAAATGACTTACGACAACCTCTACTCTGTTTAAATGGGAACTTAATATATCTTTGTGCACTCTAGATCACCTGTCTATAACGGTAGCTTTTCATAGTACCATAAAACACATTAAAGTATCTGTTTCGTATCAAACCTTCCATTCTCAAGTCAATGAGCAGAGAACACATTTGATCATGCAGTATAATGGGGTTACGTAGCAGAGACTGATCTTTTGGCAGTAGCTTTTGTAGGTTTAACCACTACCCACGTCTGTGAGTCTGAAATAAATCATACAATATGAGCCTATCCATCATGAAATTATATTTCAGCTGGCACCAGTGTTAACCGCACTTCACAGGCAGCGTTCCATTCCAAAATAAGTAAACTTGTTGGCACTGGAGTGAGACGGCCCTTAAAATACAGCCTAACCCCAGTGTTTCTGTGAGTTGTGTGATGTGCTGTGGACACAGCGATGACATGAGCACTTCATCTGACAGGAAACAGACAGACTGCAGCCAACTAATGCAATGGTTGACTCAATATGTGAAAAGTCCCACTTGCACTGGTTTTCAGCCCCTTTTTTCGATTTAAGCATCATGGGAAATGCAGGATTGTGTGAAGTTGTTCTAATAATTCTCAGTAATATAGATTGTGTATGATGGATTAATGAAATTTTCACACACGCATGACAACGTGCACGTGGGAGTGCGTTTACACAGTAAATATTCCCTCTGTTCATGGAGCCATGGAGCGACGCTGCACGGAAAGCCAGTTAGAAAGAAACCACAGATCCTATTATTCAATAAATAAATATTGCAAAGCTCATGTGCAAGTGAATTCAAACGCTACTGTGCTTAATAAAATATTAATTGCCTTGCTCAAATTGTTTTAATATAATGACAAACATTTTAAATGATTAAATCACTTGTTTAATTAGCAGTAGTGAGTCTGGCTTAATTGTTTATTTAACTTCGATATCAAATTTAGTGGCTTCGTATGGTAATATATTACATCTGTTGTGTGTTTTTGATAAAAACCTATTTTCTTTTTTAATAGCAAATACTGGAGAGACGTGAAGGCCGCAGAACATTAAACATGAAATCTTTGTGTAAAGTTTCTGCAATTTCAATACAGCCTTGAAGGACAACACAGAGCTTGTAAAGCATTTAATTTCTGTTTTATAAGCAGCTTTATTGTGCCTCTCAGCCTCTTGCCCCAAATCACTCTTTAATTAAACTCCAGCTAATTACACAACTCTGGAATGGCTGTTACTGCTCCCCAGGAATGAGGGGAGTTCCAAGAGCCGCTGTTTCTAAAACTGAATGTCAGCTGACACCCAGAGATTCACTGCTTTCTCTGCATTACAGCCAGTGACTGGCTAGTGGCCAGTAACACACAGATTTAGATCTACAGGAGCCAAGTGAATTCACCCGACTGTAATTATGTTAGATGAATTTGCTGTAGGGAGTCGATTACTGTGTAATTAACATAAAACACACACACAGTCTGCAAACTAGTAAAGGCCTGAACACTTTTGGATGCTTTCATCTTCAATTCTAATTTAAAACTGAGGTAAAGTCAGATGAGGATAAAGACTGTCTCATAGTTTCGAGATTGAATTTAAGATCACTAAGAAAGAAAGAAAGAAAGAAAGAAAGAAAGAAAGAAAGAAAGAAAGAAAGAAAGAAAGAAAGAAAGGCTTTTATTATTAAAGCTAACCGCATAAAACAGTTATTTACGTAGTTGTAAGAGAGCATAAGAAGCACTTAAATAACAAAAAATTAATAAAAACACACAAGTAGGTCAAAAAGCAAAACTAAACTATCCTAATCTAACATTTAACTGCTGTGATCACTTGTCAACTTTGCCTGCACATACAAATTTCATTATTTGAATAAATATTTTGACGAGATTTTACAGAAGCACAAACTTCAACATCTTTTATTTTAAACCCAGTTTATTTACTCAATAGACTACATACTTACACAGACTGTATAGGTTTTCCCTTTCATTATGCAAATTTAGTCACAACAATTATTTAATTATTCATATTTTCTTACATAATAACATATTTGCAGTGTTAATCCAAAGCATGTCACAAACACTGTTGATAGATCTTAAGTTTGTCTTTTAATCTGCTCTTGGTTTAAACATAAATAACTTTTTTGTGGTTGTAAAGTAATAATCTGTTAAACTGTACATTTCAAATGCTCATAAGCTCTAAAACTTGTTACAGAGACTTTATTTGATCAAGTATACAGGTTTTTCCCCTATTTCAAAGTTCAGATTTGACTGCTGTCGTAAATGAAAGGCAGTTGAATGAGATGTGCATGTAACGGGAGCAGCATGTCATTGTGGTCCACTGCTTTGCTTGAACTTATTAGTTGTGGGCATTGATTAAGGAGTCTGGAATGTCTGTTTTCGAGTCTGTGACAGTCTTCTCATGCTACGTTCAGGACAAGAACTTTTCATTTTACTGATACCTAATGTGATATCTAGTTTAGTGATATACCTTTTTTATTTTTGATATGCAGTAACAATTTTAGAGGTTCTCCAGGCACCTGGCGATGTGTGGTGTTCACTTATTTAAACAAGTAGGCCTACATGTTCTCTTTTAACGGAGCTGGCTTTTAAAACGTAGCAATGCTCAAAATCCCAAACCATGAAAGCAGAAGAAATGAAGGTGTTTGACAGGCTGCTGTGGGTCCATTCATCTGTCAGATGCTCAGGGGAAATCAGCCCCCCTGTATGCTTCCTGTAGAATGTGGTCTACTTGCCGTTAACAAGTCCCTTGACTCCAGTTGACAGGCAGCCACAAGGAAAGGTTTAGTAAAGGCAGACAAGTCTATGCTCTACTGAGTATTGCTCACTAATGCTCCATCTGAACAGGAATCAGAGACAATGGATATTGGGTGTATACTTATTAAAATGTGATGAAATAATTAATTAAAAAAGAGTGGTTTAAGCTTTTATTTTAAAAATAAGATTAGATGTCTTTATAAACTTCCATTTGTATCTTAATGGACAAATAGAACAGTTTAATCTCATTCGATCAACATCGCCAATCATCAGATTACAGACATTCCATGACAAGCAGTACAGTTCTAGCAAGCTTTTAAATATAAAAGTGTTTTAAATAAATGATCTACTTTTTAGCTTTTTATTTACCAAAAGAACCTTGAAAAAAAGTATCACAGGTTCCAAAAAAATAATAATAACAATAATAAATTAAATTAGGTAGCATAACTGTTTCCAACATTGATATTAATAAATCAGCATAATAGAATCAAAATATCTTAAATTGTGTTCTAAAGACAAACAAAGCTTTTACAGGTTTGGAACGACACGGGGGTAAGTGATTAATGACAAAATTTTCATATGGGGGTGGAGCATGCCTTTAAACTGTGCCTTGCCTACCCTCTTTGCAAAGTCTTGTTAAGCTACTGCTACAATTTCTGAGCGTTTGTTCCCTGTTTGATCTCCTGTTACCTACCTGGATTGTTTATTCTCTTCTGATTGTTTGCTACCTGCCTTATTGGCCCTGCCTGCCTAGTGGATTTATTCTAGTCTCTGTCTGCTGCCTGCCTCGACCCTTTGCTTGGACTTGGTTTATGATTCTGCCTTGCCTACAATGTATTAAACACTGCTGATTGAACTTTGACTGTCTGACTCCTATTGTGTATTAATAAAGTTGCACATGGACCCCAATGTAACAGACTCTTCGTCACAATATTAGTTTACACATAAATATGTTCACACAGGTTTAAAGAATGAGACTCACATCAACTCGACTTGAATCAACTCACTGAACTAAACCACGTTCATGTCTAAGCATGAAACAACATCTTGCACTGCACACACAAATGAAATCCTGGATACTTTGTTTATCTGCTAGCGAATTCTTGAAGAAACATCCTACAAAACATGAAATAATGATAGAAAAGCACAACCCCACTGATTTTCCATTTCCTCTCTGTTTTTTATCAGAACAGCCAGCGCTTGCTGTGTGAATGATCCCTTTATCTCAGTTTCATTAGTGTGTATGTGTGCGTGCACTGCTCTTGGCTGGGACGGCGCGTCGGTTAGACAGTCACTTCCTGGTGTCTGTGATGTTCAGGCAGATTACAGAGATGCTTTGAAGCTTTGGCTCCTCATGTTTCTGGTGACAGAACGAACAGACCCCTGCCTTCTGCTGCCATACACAGAACCGAGCGGCAAACAGACGAAAGGCCCCACGCTGAACCTAAGCTTCTCATCTGCTTTATATGTTCCTTTAGCTCCCGTGAACAATAAAGCCACACCTATCCAATCTCAATCCAGGGGCTTTAAAGAGAGGGAAATTACATGCATAATGTGGGATGTCCAGCGGAGCTAAAGAGGAAATAATGGCTGGTCAGTAATCGGCCTTAACTGCAGCCATCCAGACTTTGGTGTAGACATTTATCAGAATCTTCCACCTTGTTGCATGGTGTAGGGCTCACCAAGAAACTTGAAAGAAAGAAAGAATGACAAAGAGACTCAGTAGGCCAACTCAGACCTGGACTATAAGATGGTATTTGATAATCAAGGGTTTGATCATCTGCCCCCTGGGAATAAAGCGGTGCTATGAGCTACAAGAACTGGAAAATGTCAGTCTGAAAAGTGATGATAACAGCTCACAGACAAACAGATCTATCCCCAATTTAAAAAATTCATGAAGCAAGCCTTCTTGTGTCTTATTTCATGCAAAGGTATTTACTTCACTACTGGGGTAAGATGACTTGGAGCAAGAAGTCCCCCGGGGTAAACCAATCCCAACTGCCATCTGTTTTTGTTGCATACATAAAATGCATCTGATATCTCGAAGTGTCACGAATGTAAAAATACTAAATCCAACAACATGCAGTCTAAATCTATTTTTACATATTAGTTGACCAACTGAATAATGGTAGAATAATCAAATAACAGAATTCCAATCATAGATATTCAAATAAATTAGTGGTGTCAAACCATTAATCGCATCCAAAATATAAGTTTTTGTTTATATAATATATATATTTGTACTTTGTATATTTATTATGTATGTATAAATCAATCAATCGACTATAAGCAACTTTGCAGCTACAAGCCAACTAACTCTTATTAGAGTATTAATATGCTCAAGAATGGTCGAATCTAGTATGGTAGAATAAGCTGACGTACTTGCAAAAACACAAGTCAGTTTGTCTGTTTGTTGACCATCATATTAAAGTGTTAGCATATATTTAGCAGACATAATACTCTAATGACCGCTTGTTGATATGTCGTTGCAGAATTACGAATCAACAGATGTCTAAAGGGTACCTCATGAAAAAAAAACATTAAAAATAAATACAAATTCAAAACAGAAAAACAATTAAACCTTAAAGGAACATTCCACTTTTGTAAACAATAGGCTCATTTTCCGACTCCCCTAGAGTAAACTGTTGAGTTTTACCGCACTTTTAGCTTAGCATAGATCATTGAATCTGATAAGACTGTTAGCATCTAGCTCAAAAATGAATAAAGAGTTTAACGGTCTAATCAGATTCTATGATCTATGCTAAGCTACAGAATATATTCGAAAATGGTAAAACAGTTTGAAAATGAAAGTGGAGTGGAGTGTTCCTAAAAAACTATAAATGTTGAGATGAGATTTAGTTACATATTGTGTTCAAAAGAAAACAAAGATGGGGGATCTAAACAGTTTTTTCCTGAAATCTACAAATTCATAAAAGTTAATATTTTGTAAAAAAAAAAAAAAATGTAAATCCCACACACTAATCAAACTTGCATTATTATGAAATTTTATTAGCAACGATTCAAACGATCAACCTTCCTCAGGCTTATCTGAGTTTATTTTGGGATGATTCATGTGTATGCAAGGCACAATTTTTGGGGGGCATATTTTGTACCAATAAGGACATATGTCTAGGCAGAGAGACTTGGATGTTGAATCACGTGGTTTGCAACTTTTCCCTTTAAGGGTACTGATTATCTGAGTTAAAAGAGATTTCAAACAGAATGACAGCGAGCGGCCTTTATAGTAAGAGCTGCTGGGATCACAGCTTGCTTTTTCTTCTAATCTGTCTTTTTCCGTTCTCTTTCTTACTTTCTGTCCATCTCCCCCTGATGCAATCTACCTCTTTGCCACTTTTTCCGGTTCTCCTGCCCTCCTCTTTACGATAAACACAGCGAGTCGCATACTGAAGCACACCAGAGCGTTGTGTGTGTTAAAAACGTTTCCCAGTGGCAGCATCACAGTTTGTGTGAACTTTTCAAACGTCTCTGAATCTGGTGGAAGACCATCATGGCGCTCCTTGGCTTTGAACGGTTATTCTCCTGTGAATTCTCCTCTCCAAAGGGCCTCTGCCTTCAGAGGCTCACAGAGAAGAAAGGCCTCGAGCGACAGCTATCAGTACCCCCCACCCTCCTTTTCTTCATCACACACACACACTCACACACACACACAACCAGTGTGTATCCCCCACAGTGTCTCTCATCAGAACAGGCTGTTAAAAAGCCTACTACTTCCATTATAAAGACAGATTTATAAAAAACAGAATAATTCATGAAAGAAACTTAACCATCAGATATAGCCTGCTACAAAAACAATAAGTAAGCCAAATGAAATATTCATTAGAGTAATTGGATCAGAGAGCAGCGGCATGTGAGAGAGTTACTGGAAATGGATGATGTTGACGATGACAGTGTATCAGATCCATGTGACAAGTCAAACCTAGAAGTCTATTTGATTTCAGCTTTCATCCTCCATTTTTCCTCCATGTCTAATGCCTGGACTGCCGAAGCCTGTTTACTGCTCAAGGAGGAGGAAAAACTTCACTGGAATTTCAGAGGACACGCGATAGTTATAGGCATTTATGGTCGTCACTGATCTAACAATTTACACCAATCTGCAAACTGTTACTGGAGTATAAAATTTGAGATTGAAGAATAAAGCTTTGATGTTGTGATCTTTATTTAATTGTGGAAAAATAATAATTGTGTCCAAAAACTTTATTTTATGTGTAATTGTTACTTTACATGTACTTATTATTAGAATAACAATAAATTATGAACAGTCACATGCATGTAACCAAGCCAAACACTAACCCTAACTATATAGTAAGTATATGTAGTTGATTAATATTACTCAAATAATTACACTGTAACAAGGACATCTTAAAATATAGTGCAACCTTAAAGTAAATTGGTAACACTTTATTTTGATGCTCCCTTTTGAGCATTCTGGTAACAATAAGTAATTTTCCAAGTACATGTCAACTTATTCGAACCCTAACCCTACCTGTCTACTAATACTCTGCTAACACCAATGATAGTTATGTAAATATGTAGGTGCAAAATTACTTATAGTCAAGACAATGTGTTAAAGGGAAATAAAGTGAAACCAATCATTTTAAATAAAAATGTAAAACTAAAAAGAACACACATGCATTACACAGTTTCGATTACTATTTACTTTCACTGTTTTTATATGTGGTGTGTGTGTGTGGGGGGGAGTGGTGGTCATATCATATATGAGATGAACTCGTATATGATTAGAAGTCATAAAAAAATCTTTATGTTTAACAAAGAACCATTCGGCAATCACATATATCAGAACTACAAACACAGAACTTATACAGATCCAGACACGTTTTAATACCATACCACGTCACTGTGTCTCCTGTGGAGGAAAATTTAAAAATAAATTATTCAGGGAGAGGGAGTCCCCAAACATTTACACCGAAAAAATGTCAGGTGGCCTCCTTCATCCCTAATGATTTGGTTGTCATTAAAACATTATGCAGATAGTACAGATTTATTTTCAAGTTTCCTTGCAGTTTCCAAGTTGACAAATGAATAGGAGAAAAGTCTAGTATAGTATTTCATGGCTGCCATGTCCAACTGTCCTTCACAGCTACAGCAGCGAGTCTTTGAACCCACCCTCGGCGCTCTGGTTTAGTTCACTGTGTGCTGGCCAGATAGAAAGATAATCGTTTCCTTTGAGCAGGGAAAGGGATGAGACCAAATATTTCAATGCAGCCCTTTAATGCAGCAGTTACCAAATTGTTGTTTCAAATCTGTATGATTTTCTTTCTTATGGAAGTGTGAATTGGATTAAAGTGATTGTGGGCAGAGGCTGTCAAGCTCTGAAAAACTGACTTGTGTTTTATCTCTTCTGTAGTCATATGATTGCATATGATGTGAAGAACGGCGTGATGTTCACTGAATCAATGAACATTTTGACTTTATCCCACACTAGCTCTCAAATAAACTCCTGTAGATGCATGGCATGCATCGGACCAGTGGCTCTCAACCTGTTTGATTACATGAATTGCAGAATTCCACTGCCTACAATATTGAAAAGAGTGTTTGCTATTTCATGGATCACAGTTTTTGCCCGATTACATTATTTCAGAGTCTGGAATAACTAGAGAAGTATATAATCATTAGAAAAATGTTTTAAGATATTTTTCCAGTTCTAGAAATCACACTTTTTAAAAGGAGACTGAACCACGGGGAACCTGGGAAATAAAAGCACTTTTAATGCTTTTTTTTTCTTATTTTAAATATGCTCAAGTCATCTTGAAGTCCCCTTGGAGGTTTGCTGAGGCCACCTAGTGGGTCTTGGTAAGGAAGCACTTTATTAGAACTGAAGCCAATGACAACCAATGACATTTGCCGTTAAATAATGTAACACATTATTGTTTGGCTTAAGAAGACTATAGCACATGTGTCTTGAAAAGGCTTTCCTATAGCTCCAACAATATAACTTGGTGCTAACAACGCCAAAGTCATGGGTTCGATTTCCAGTTAATGGATTAACTGATGATGCCAAATGTGTCAAACTAACTGAAGTTACATTTACTTTCATTTAATGGAAAATATGCCTTTTTTTGCTGCAAAAATTCTCATTTTGTGTTCCACAGAAAAAAAAAAAAAAAAAAAAAAAACAGTTTAACAAAATATATGTTTTTCTGGCTACTAATATAAGCTAATAATAGGTACAAAAATATATTAGTATATAGATTTTTTCTGTAGTGGTCAACAGTTTCATTCAAAAAATGAAAACGTTTGCTATGGGAGAATACTGTATGGAAGCCTGCAAAGCATATTTTAGTAGAAATATGTAGGCAATTGGCATGGTATAGTGCATTGCAATATATTAATATTGTATTAACACTAAGGCTGATGCAGGGGAGGAAATCACATTTTTTGTTCACAGCTTGGGTACCGAATAGTGTTGCTGTAATGAATCTCTCTGAAAGTTTAATCCACTATCATTTGATTGGGAACAAGTTAAAGATAGCTTCTGCTGGAGCAGAGTCAAGGTAAACTAAGTCTTCACCGAGCAGAGCTCTAAGATTTCACGTCATCAGAGACAGATAATGGGTGCACCTGATGAAGGAGTCTGTCTCTCTGCGGGCTTAAGAGTACCAGACACAGACAGTTACCGTCCTAAGCAGAACCAGAACCCTAGCTTTAACCTGCCACGCTAAAACAAATCACTCTAAATCTAAAGCCAAGGCGAGCAGACCCACATTACCTCAGGCTGGACTTCAAGACTTCAAAGAACACCTGGCCAACAATCCTAGAAATCCGTCTGAGGCAAATCCAGATTTTATTCCGTTCACTTATGGAACATGTCCAACATACAAAATTAGGAGTAATTCCCCCCCAAAAAAACTTTTAGCAGATATTTGGAAATTACACAGATACGTGGAAAATAGAAAGCAAATGCTGAATCATGCAAATATATTTGAATAAGTCAAATGGATCACAGAACCAGTTCTTAAGAAACCAGCTGAGTAAACAGAGCAAATGGGTTTCACAGTTTAGGGATTTTTGAGAGATGATTGCGTATATTCTGGTGCGTGAGTGTAAATGATACATAATTTGTGCCATGTCATCCTTCTGGGTCCCTTTCATATCCAGAGTTGAGTGGAAATCAAGACCAGCTCTGTGTTAGATATTAATGGTCAAATGACTCACCAGAACAAATGTGATGATTGTCCCCATGGGCTTGTGGCTGCATTCAAGGGACGGTTTTCAAAAGACTTTGGCTTTTTGAAGTAAATGAAACTGATCAACCTCATTATGCTCCTTTGCTTTTGGATCTTTTGGAACTCTTCAGAGTAGGGCCAATATGGTGGCCAGAGTCCATTTGTTTTTGAGCCATAAATGTAGTACGAGAGAGCAGGGCTCCATGGTGTCACTACATGTTCATAAATCCTGGAATATAATTCAAGGAATTAAGACCATTTCTGTTTCTATAGAACAATCTATAGATATGAAGGAATGATTTGTATTTAGATTTCAGTTTTATTGTTACTAATTATAGCAATTCAACTTAATTTATTTCAGTAAGCTGGCAATGCAAAATTTTTGTATGTTAATTATTTTTTTCAGGAAAGAATGTATATTTAAATTTTAACTATGAAGACGACTTTTACTGAAACAATTTTTTATAGTTTTAGTTTACAATAACAACACTGGAAGGAGAGAATGATAATTTCTTCACAAGCATATTTACAGTCTTTTGTTTTAGTTACACAATGCACACTTTATAAGACAAGCGAATGAATCAAACGTGCCATGACTTAGGTCTGATTACATGACAGGATTTATTTCTAAAAGTGATTGCTGTAATATTACTTCATAGTTATTTAAATGGTGCAAAGCAAGTATGGAGCCAGTGTGAAATGGCATTACAAAAAGTATGTGATGGAAAAGAAGATAAAGTCCAACATGTCTATTCAAACAGGAATAGCTTTCCTCAGGTTTAAGGCCTGTTGCAAATAGATACAGCACAGCTTATATGGCCATTAAGTCAGTGTGTGTGTCAGTGAGAGTGTGTGGCTTTATATGAGAGATAAGAGCAAAGTATATGAGAAGGTTTGAGATGAGTTAAATCACATCACAGACTGCCTGAAGAACAGCCTGAGGGTGTTCCAGTTTAGAGATAATGGCAGCTTTTGGAAAGCCTATGCCATAGCAGAGAAGGACAGATTGAAGGGTCATGGGTCATTTTATACATAATATGCAGATCTGAATAAAGTTAGTGTTCAAATATGTCAGCTACAAGTGAATATAAATGGCTACATTAAGTCCATTAAAAATGGAGCATTTCTTTAATCATATATGATGTCATAGTAATCCAGATACATACTCTGCAGTGTGCACTGTTCAGTTTATTACACAGGCCTAAACTTTATCATAAACTTGTACTTAACAAAGACCATAATAGGCAGGCTATATTTTGCTGTCCTGTATGCTTTTTTGCTTACTTATAACTACAAACTTAATTCAAACTTCGGCACCCAGTACTGGCTTGGAAATGCAAGGAATGCACACAATGAATGTACGACAATAGAAGCTGAAACATTGTGTTATAATTGGTAAAATAGGGAAGTGCAGTTTATTTACATTTGTTCTCCGCATTTCCTGCATGCAGTTCAGATGAAAAGAATTGAGTAAGATTTAGTTATTTGAGTCTTATTGTTTTGGTATTCCAGAAATCCATGCATAATCTGCCACAAAAAGACAGCAAACACACATAGTGACTCATGGATGTGGATATCACATGTCATGGATATCAAAATGTCACTGTATTAGTTGTCACAGAATTAAAAACGGTTTTACCAGTCTTGGAGTTTTGCATTATGGGACGCTTATATTCTGAATGCTTAACCATGGTGCCTCTTAGTGGTATTAAGTAGTATTTCAGTAGATATTTTCCTTTGTTTATATGTATGTATGCTTTATATGCATTTAATATATTAACATTACATGTAATAGGCTACCAGTCTGCTACTCATTCATTGACAGCATCAGTCCGAGTAGTTAAACATTTATATTTTAACTCTGTCGTTGTCGTACTATATTTAACTATTTATTGAGCTGCAGTCGGAGACAAACGAAGACAAACAAATCGAATGGCGTGTAGCCTGTAGTTCACGCCGCCGAGCGCTAGGCGCCGCTGTTTGAATCCTGGAGCTCCGTAGAAGGCGCTCCGACACGAAACAAAGAAGCAGACTGCTCAAGCACTGACCTGACTGAACCGCCAGCTTTACTTTAAATGATGGGCAAAAAGCACAAGAAACACAAATCAGAGAAGCACACACACGATGGTAGGTCACTCAAGATTCATTCACCAAGCTGGAGAATATTTGACTAACGTTATAGACTGAAAGCCTGCTGTAAGGTACATTATAACCTCAGATGAGCTTGTGAAGCACTAATCGGACTGATGCTGTCAGGGAATAAGTAACAGTCTGATATTACATGTTTACAACGTGATATTAATACAGTAAATGTACCGATTTGAGACGGTTTATAAAGACTAATATAATGTGTGATTTCTCATTAGATTTATTTAAAGGCTAACACGCTGGCTAACATTTGTTTTGCTCCGGAAAACAGCAGCTTTTGCTAAAAACATAAGATTAGTAAAGTCAGCACCAGAATCAGTTTTAGACTGTTTTCCATAAATGTCTTAAATGTAATTCCAACTAGAACCAGTTGAAAATACATTGAGCATCACGCGTTGTAATGAACAATAATAATCAAACAATTATTTTGATTTGTTATGTGTGTTTAAAAGATAGTATATTTCAAACTCTGATACATACAGTAGTCTGAGAGAAGAGTAGCTCCTCTCAAAAGAGACAATTATTTGTTAATGCTAAAATCGGCAACAAAATAATATATCTTAATATGATAAAAGGTTTCCCTAGTTGGGTTTTGTAACAGAAGCCAGTTAAAGAGACACAGGACATACCAGGACTTCAAATCAGATTCAGTTTATACATTTTGATAATGAATGGGACAGCATTGCAATATTGTTGTATTAAATAACAATATTAACTTTAGGCAACTCACTTGTGTGTCTGGTCTTTCAGAGCGTCCTCTGAAGCTGGTGTTGAAAGTGGCTGGGAATGAGGTCACCACCGGCAGCCCTAGCCTCGAGAGCGTTTACGACGACTCTGTAGATTACGACAAACACAAAGACAAGAAAAAGAAGAAGAAAAAGAAGGACGAGAAGGACAGAGCCAGTCCTCCAGTGTCACCGGCTGACAAAAAGAAAAAGGTCAGACATGAATGAATACTGTGTTTTAGTGCTTTACTTGTTTTGTTTACTTGCTAATGACATCCTCATCTATGTGATTTGTTATGTTTTATAGATGACCAAAAAAAGGAAGGGCCCAGACTCTGTGCATCCAGACTGGGATGAGCAGAGCAGAACTCCTGCTCGCTCCGACGTGTCCCAGGACAAGCCCCTCACTCCCTCACTTGCCAGAATGGAAGGTAGAGCTGTGCACCCTTTCATGGTTTAGAGCTGATCTGTTCTAATGATGTTGTTTTGAAGGTCTGTGTGCTTGTGCTGATTATCTGTGGTTATTATGGCTTTTTGTAATTCCTCAGAAAAAGAGCAGACGCCTCTACAGGAAGCTCTGAGTCAGCTCATTCGACAGCTCCAGAGGTAGGACTGAACCTGGATAACCCGTCCACAATCTATTTAGACTGGGTGTAGATTCATATGTTACTAAAGTGCACTGATATTCAAAGATTTTGAATCTAGTAGGATTTTTTTTGTCTCTTATATCAAGAACACTGTAAAAACAGTAATATTGTAAAAAAAAAAAAAGGAACTCTTCTATATGAATATATTTTTAAATATAATTTATTTTTGTGATGGCTAAATCTTCAGCAGCCATTTCTCCAGTCTCCAGTGTCACACGATCCTTCAGAAATGAATCTAATTTGCTGTTTATAAAACATTTATTAGTATTGTCAGTGTGGGAAACTGTTATTCTGCTTAATATTCTTTTGTGGAAAACATAAATACATTTTTTTTAAATTCTTTGGTGAATAAAAAGTTTAAAAGAACAGCATTTTTATTTAAAATATAAATCATTTGTAACATTATACACACATTTACTGTTACTTTTGATCAATTGATCCTTGATGAATAGAAGTATTATTAAAAAAACAAAACAACATACAGTCAGTTATTGATCCAAACCTTTGAAAGGCAGTCTATATCCTACAACTTTGAAATCGTTCTCTAACACAAATTACCTGCAAAATTAGTCTTTATCTGAGTACCTTATCGGACATGTGTTGTGGGTCTTATACTGCGGCTTATGATCATAATCCTGTCTATAATTATGAAAGCTGTTGGCTGCTGTTTACTGCAGGAAGGACCCAAGTGCGTTCTTCTCATTTCCTGTGACAGACCTGATCGCTCCAGCGTACTCTCTCATTATAAAGAGACCCATGGACTTCAGCACTATGAAGGAGAAAGTGAAGAAGGAGCAATACCAGTCACTTGAGGAGCTCAAGGTAATATGATGATCACAGCTGTTCCCAGGACACAGATGATTGAATATGCCAGCTGCTTTCATTTGCAGAGACTAGAAGATTTGAATCAGTCATAGAACATTTGAATATGGATGAAGGTCATTTAGAGGAAAATATATCTTGTTCATTTTGACAAAATAGTTGACTATTCTGTACTGTTCCTCCCACAGCTGGATTTCAAAGTGATGTGTGAGAATGCTATGATCTACAACAAACCAGAGACCATTTACTACAAAGCTGCAAAGAAACTCCTTCACTCCGGAATGAAGATCTTGAGCACGGTGAGTTGGAAAAAACCTGAACAATTGTGTCAGAACTTGTATTGGATTTAGAAAGTATTAAGTTGGTATGGTTTGTGAAACCAGATGTGTTTTCACAGCAGAGGGCACTGGTGTGCTGCGTACAGTTTGATCTTATCGCTAGTGTGGTTGGAAGAAAGTTGTACCTCTTCAGTTATACATATTCAAATCCATCAAACTGACAAAGTTGGAAATCTTGCACATATGGAAGTGAACTGTGTGTGTGCTCTTAGGAGAGACTGGACAGTTTGAAACAGAGCATCGAGTTCATGGCTGGCCTGCAGACATCCAGCAGGCATTCAGCAGAAGATGGAGAGGATGAGGGCGGGACATCAGACGCTGCCAAAGAGAACTCCTCTGTTATGGACACAAGTGACAACTCCCAATCACCCCGTGTCGGGAACAAAGATACGCCAAGGTATGAATAGTGTGCTTCCGTTTTTTTCTGCTTATTATCTAGGACTAGTTTGTCTAGAACCGTGGTGGCCAAACTTGTTCATTGAGGGCCTCTGACCTGGAAAGTTCAGCTCCAAGCCTAGTTGAACACACCTGAACCAGCTAATCAAGACCTTCTGATTCTCTAGAAACTTCCAGGCCATTTCACATTAATAGTTTTATTTCATAACTGGTGTAAACAGGCCTTAATCCTGCCTTATCATCAAAGGTTGAGAGTTTGGAGAAAATTTATTTTGTCTTTTATGTCTGTCTCAAGGTGTGGACATCAAAACAAATATATTCAAACAGAAAAGTTATTACATTATTTCACAATATTACTATTTTATTATGTTTTAACCAATTAAATTCGGCAGTGGTGAAAAATATGTGATTGTTTAACAAATTACAAAAAAATTAAAATAAAGGAAAAAAAAAAAGAAGATAATGTTAAAGTTAATTTCGGACCCTTATCTTGGATATTAAATGGCTGCCATGACAGAGAATTGATTCCAGTGGTTATTTATCATGGTAGCCTGCATGGAACAAGGAGCATGACTGTACATACATGAGTGATACAGTCAGTAAAATGCTTCCTTTCAGCTTTTGTTGTTTTGTTTTCTAACTGTGCAGCAATTCACAATGGCTTTGGATCTGCATTCAGGGCTTCTGCTGCTGTATTGAAGCCAGTGAGACATTCCAGGATGTTGCCGGGGTGTTTGTTGGCGTTCTCTGTTTTACTCTCTCTTTTTGTTGCTTGCCAGTGCCTACGTAAATCGGCTTGGCTGCTGCAGTGACCAAGAGTCTTGGAATGCTTAAACATGTTGTGACTTGTAGGCCATCTGTAGCGCACGAGCTGCACGCTCTTTAAACACACACACTCTGTAGCTTTTCAGGGAGGATGACTCCTCTTCCTGCACACCACTCCACCGGGCCGGGTAGCAGCTTGACAACAGACCACACATTGATCTATTATGACATAACATATTATAATTTATCCAATCGCCGCTCTGACTGCAGAGTTAATTATAGACTTATAATTCATTGAAGAAATGATGTGGCTCATATGTGCGGGGTTTATTCACTTTGAAGGGGTATATATATATCCAGAATTGCATCAGTGTTTGAATTGTTTGTGTAGCAGGGACAGTAAAGATGATGCTAAGAGCCAAGCAGAGAAAGAGCTGGAGGAGATCAAGAAGATGGTTGAGGATTCTGAAGGGAAACTCTCAAACAGAAGCCTGCAGTGTGAGGTAAGAGTACAAGACCAGATCAGATGAAGCATGTGTTATTGTACATCCCTCAAATGTGAGCTCATTCACTGAGGATGTCAGATAGCCGTTGATGAAGGGTCACTTTTCTTTGGGGTTGTTTTTTTTTTGTATTTATCTTATTTTTTTATGAGCAGCTGGAGTTTGAGAGGAGGAAGTCTGATGGTTCAACCACTCTGGGCATTGTGAACCCCGCCGACCTGAGCGCTGGAGGTTTGTCCCAATGAGAGTTCAAGAAAACAAGTTTGACATACGTTCAATACAAGTGTACAGTTCATCATGTCTCCATGTTAGATCCAGGATACTGCCCAGTCAAATTGGGCATGATGGGAGGGAGACTGCAGACTGGAATCAACACCCTTCAGGGTTTCAAAGAGGACAAGAGAAACATGGTCACTCCAGGTAATATATAATAACTCTCCGTTCATTTTCTCACTTCTGTGTATCAGTCTCAGCGCTCAGTACTCATATTCATTTTCCTGGAAAAACAACTTCATGGAAAAAGTGTCTCGCTCTTCTGTGGCCTTACCTTCAGTCATGTGGAGAAGATCATGGGAGCGCTGCCTTATAATCTCTGTTTGAAAACCCATAGTTCAACTGCCAGAGAAATGTAATACTGTGTGCCAGAAAAATCTAATTTTTCCTGCTTTCAATAGGAAAAAATCACTGCTGAATCAGTGGACTTAAGTTCTTACTCATCTGTATTTTTATCTGTTGGCTATCTGTGGTGCTTGTAATTTCTTTTTACATATTTTTACCCTGAGTATTAGACTTCTGAGTGCCATTTGTTCCACACCACGCTACTGAAGTTCACTGAATCTGTAAAAGTCCCCACATGCCCATCTCTCTCTCTGTCTTTGCAGTTGCCTATATGAATTACTGCCCATTCAGCTCATATGCTCCTACATATGACTCCAGTTTTGCCAATATCAGCAAAGAGGACTCTGATCTCATTTACTCCTTCTATGGAGAGGACAGCAGTCAGCCAGAATCTGAAAGGTGTGTGTGTATACAATCAGCCAGATAATGAAATATATCCATCGGTCGGTTTTTAGATGACTAAGCCACATGCGTTTGGGTTATTTTGTGAGCCTCTCAAACAATGAAGCCCTGATTCACACCCTTCCACCGTTCCCCTTGTGTTCCACAAATGTAGTTTGGATGTGTTTATGTGTAGCATTGCAGATTACCTGGCTAAATCGGAGGAACACATGAGCAGGTTGGCAGATAATGTATTGGACGCTTTGACCAGTGGAGAGCACTCAAGACAGCTGAAAGAGACAGAAACCGTAAGAAACCTCACTACACACTCATTCATCTGCACGGCGAAAAGAACACACGATATACCACTTAAATTATATACTGTGTAATATCTATCCTTTCAACTGGACGGCTTACTCTGGATCAATTCTGGTCTTGATAGGATGATTTTTGTTCTCCTCAGGATAATGTGCCCACGGAGGAGACTGCAGAGAAAGTAGACGCAACAGATGATGCTGAGGTAAAACGCTCTCATGTCCTCAGAAAGTAAGATTTCAGATGTCTAGAAGTACATACTAGTGTATAGCTCACATGAGTGGAAGTAAAGGCACAAACCTGCTATTTAAAAGCAGCGTCAGAACCTCTCTGCTCTGCTCTGCAGCAGCTGTGTCAACAACACCAACCAACTTTCACACTAATGGAAAGAATATTTGCCTAGACGCACACAAACACACTCCCCTGTCGGTTTTGACTTCCTCCTTCACTCACACTAATCTGTGTGTGAGGGTGCCGTAGACGTAGAGGGAAAGGTAATCATGAGTCGTCTATGAACATACTGTAGCATTAGTCTGTGTGTGGAAGGCCGTCTTTGACAGCGGTTCTGCTAGCATACCTTAGCAGGGTGGTGCTACCGTTCAACACTGTTTTTAGCCGTCCAAACTTCACAAATAGCATAGGTTAAAACTATGTATTATACACGAGCCAAGACAGCTGGGTTAAAGAAAGAACAAGAGGGGATTTTACGTTCTATATGTGACCCTGGAGCACAAAACCAGGCTTAAGTCGCTGGGGTATATTTGTAGCAGTAGCCAACAATTCATTGTGTGGGTCAAAAATCATTAGGATATAAAGTAAAGATCATGTTACATGAAGATATTTTGTAAATGTCCTACTGTAAATATATCAAAACTTAATTTTTGATTAGTAATATGAAGCTAAGGACTTCATTTGGACAACATTAAAGGCAATTTCTTCAATATTTTGATTATTATTTTTGCACCCCTCAGATTCCAGATATTCAAATGGTTATATTTTGGATAAATATTGTCCGATCCTAACAAACCATACATCAATGGAAAGCTTTTTTCATTCAGATGTATACATCTCAGTTTCAAAATATTATTGTGCTTCGTAAAATCTACAGAGTGGAAATTAAAAATAATATGGCAGACAGAATATTAAAATAATGATTTGTGAATATAGCCATTTTATTTACTTTGTATTTGTCAAATGAACAATAATAAATCCTGTGTGTAACCGGTGCGAACAGTGAACTGAATGCAAATTCACTGTGATCTAACCCACAATAGTAAAAACAGCTTCCATGCACTTGGACTTCTCTGTGCAGTAGTTCAAATACAGATACAATAACATTCAAAAGTTCAAAAGAAAAGAAACTGGAACTTTGGTCGAAAAGACACTAATAGTATTTCTGATGTTCAATCCATGCCCACCTCTTCACGCTTGTGTGTGTAGGTTGTTGTGTCAGAGCCCAGCAGTGGTGACAGTGTGACGGCTCTTGGTTCTTTGGGTTTGAATCCTGACCTGCTTCCTGAGAACTCCGACTCGGAAGGTAAAATCTTATTATTACATTTTTTGTTGTTTGAAATATGGATCATAATTCTTTTAGACATTTTTATGTGTGATCAAACTCTGGAAATCAAGGCTCAAAGTTTTTTTTTTCCTTCAATTTATTAATGAACTCTTTTCTGGAGACACATCTTTCATGTGTATTATACTGAATGAATTCATAATGATCCTCCTCTCTCAGCAGTGGAGTGGAACACGGCACATCAATAACACATATGAACCCCTTTCCCACCTATTAAACAGACTGAGTTATCACAGTGAAAATTCCTCTTCCTCCATTAGGACCAGAGCATTTCCAGCAGAAGCTGGATGAGACGACAGTGTTGCTGAGGGAGCTGCAGAAGGTTCAGAAAGAAAGATTGAGCGCTAAACAGCCACCAAACATCATCTGCCTACTGGCGCCTACTGCTAAAGAGCTGCAGCTTGGTACGTACACACACACACACACAAAAGATGACCTGTGATGACTGGTCCGCTGCTCTCTCGCTTTCAGAGACCAGACAAACACTTATTGGAAGTGATGTTTTTTTCCTGCCTCATGAGTTTGTATTTTATCCTTACTCAAGAAGTTTTAGTGAGTCAGTATTGTGGCACATTAACACATCAGGGTTTCAGCAGCAGTTTAAAAGCAGATTTTGTACACTTTCAATAGCTTCTAACTCCCACCATCCTTCTTGCAGCGGAGAAAGTTACAGGTAACCTGGCGCAGCTGACCAGTCAGGTGACCCCTGGTGATGTGTGCAGTGTGTACGGTATCAGAAAGGCCATGGGGATCTCGCTACCTAACCATACTGCACAGGACTCGTTCATACACCTGACCACAGGTAACACTAAGCACAAGAAATATTTTGGACATTCGGCATGGTTTTTTATGAGTTTTGTTGGTGAAATAACTGTTATGACGGTGCTTAGGAAATATTTATCTAAAGGAATGTGTGTTTTGCGTTTCAGTGGGAGATATGACTGAACCCATGGAGGGAGTGTGTTGAGATCCTCCATCGCTGCAGTCGATCAGTTCTGCTTCTTCCATGTCATCCCTCAATGGTGCTGTTTCTAATTTACTTTTCTGTTTCATTAAATAAGCATCTTTTTTTGAGCATTTTGTGTTTTATTCTTAAGTTTAAAAAGCGAGTAATATAGCAATAAACAGTTAATTTAAAGGGATAGTTCACTCAAAACTGAAAATGTAAATAATTTACTAATCCTCATGTTTTGGCACACAAATTAAGTTTTTTTTTTCTCATCATTTTTGTCTTTCCACTGAAAGTCCACACAACCAAAACTTAACCACTTCTGAATTCACTGAATTCACTCAAGACTTCACAAGAGCACATTTAGTTAAGGATTTGAAGAAGCACATCATAAAGCTTTTCAAATCTAGCAGATGGAAGCTCACATGTGCTTGCGAGCACAAACCTCATTCGTTCTCGTACGTCAACACGTTTAGAGTTTACATAAACCATATTTGATGTGCTGTATGTATGTGCGATTATCAATGTTTGTACTTTGTTTTTGAAGACTAATGTCGGTCTTACGGGCTTGTAATGAGATGAGGGTGAGTAAATGAACCGTAGCAGCACGGGTAGTGTTTGTAAACTTTAGAATAAAATACGAAATGGTTTGAAGATTCTTGATTTAACATGAGAGCAGTTGACAGCGGCTTGTTCTCTCGTCTAGATTCACAAATCCTATCATGCTTTGGGAGAATTATGTGTAAACCTTAAAGGAAATGAAACCAAGACCTCTGAATGTTGTTACATGTCGGCCCCTATGCTTTGATTTAAAGCCAAACTAAAGGTTTTTTGTTGTTGTTTATAAGGAATCATGGGAAATTTTAATCGCCTTCATGTTTGACAATGCCAGATTTATATAACCTCAAATGAGAAACTTTTGCAATTACACATTTTAAATTAAAAGTAATATTCCAAGTCTGAGATCTTCAGTAAGATTATTATCCTCGCAGCACTGGGAAATCACGCTGATTCGTATTTCACGATGACCTCTGGAGATTTGCTACTGTGGTAAAGCAACAAATCCTAAATCTATGAAAAATGAACTTGCTATAAACATATAAAGTGTAAAATGATTTATTCTGTAGCAATGCATACAAAACAGAGCATTCCTCACAAACACTGCGGTACAGAAAGGCAGCGTAGAATCACCAAATCATGTAAATTCAGTCACTGTAACACTCTGAAAACCCAGAGAGGCGCATAAGATTTTCAATCTCAATTGAACATGTATGCCTATGGCTTCATCAGACAGACACTTCCCACTTTCACCAAGCATTCTCACAGAACAGAAGCAGAGACCGTCTACTGCAATGTAAGCGTAGATGCATGAATACATCCAACTTCAGATGAGGGAAGCCACAGAGCCATTTGGTCAAGGTCTAAGACTAAAAAAGATGAAAGCACACATTCACTTAAAGTAAATTGAATTTCCATTATTGATATTTTTTCCCGGTATATGTAAACATCTCTTAATAGTTTTCGTTTGTAGCACGTTATGAAGCTAAGGAAGGCTCATCTCCAACATTCACAATTTCAACTCAAAGGCAACAGCAAATCAACACTGCTTGTCAAGATTTGACATTCAGAACACTTAGAAGATGTTTTTTTTTTTTCTTAAGAAAACAAACCAAAAAATCAAATCATCCACCATTTTGTTGGTCCAAAAGTTGACAGAAAGGTTTATAATAAGATACATACTATTTTAAATGAGTAAAGAAATTCTAGATATCTTAACGTCTGCGGTGATGAGTTTGTGTGAGTCACGTGTTCCCTCTGCCTGCAAGCCAAAACCGTCCGACCAGCTCAGTCATCCCAAATCAGTCTAAATCCAACAGGATCAAGGCCACTATGACAGCAGTACCCAGAAAGTCTGAGAGCAATACCGAGAACCAGTATTTTCCTTCACCGAGCTCAGTTTCCCATAAGAGTATCGCAAAGTTCAGCTTGTGTTCATGTGAGATGTGTGTATGCATATGCTGCTGTATGTCGGAGGGTTTCAGTTCTCCAAATGCTGCCAAAACAAACTCCAACATGTTCGAGTTTGAAAGAATGTCAGTTCTTTAGACATGCTCTAAAGAAACAAATCCAGTAGCAATAAAACATTCTTAAATGAAAACAAAGAGATCACATATAGGTTCCGGAGTCTGTGTGTGTGTGCGCATGTGTGTTTGAAGCTGTCAGCGGCAGAGGCTTCAGTCTCAGCTCAGACCGATGCCCTGCTGTTTGCTGGAATCTGTGCACACAAAGAAGGTTTTGAGCTCTCCTTTGCCCTTCACATTGATCAGGCCACGACACTCACATGAATAGCCCAGCTTCTGCAGGACATCAGACGTCTCCTCTGTCACCTGCAACACAAACATGATCACCTTTTTATTTTGTTTTAATGATTTATTTAAAATGAGAAGAGAATCATGATCATGAGGTGAGTACTGTAAGAGTGATTCAGTGGATACCTGTATTTTACCCAGCTCTCCGGTGCTTTCCATCCGGCTGGCAACATTCACAGTGTTTCCCCAGATATCATACTGTGGTTTCCTGGCTCCAATCACCCCTGCAATCACTGGGCCATGGTTTATACCTGCACAAACAAACATGCACAGATCAGTGAACAAACTCTGCAAACATGACATTTATATGATGTTTAAAAATAGTACTACTCGTGCAGAATATTGCGTTCCCACTTGCACTTCACGAATGAGCCAAACTGAGTTCAGCGTTTTCTGCAGTCTTTATTCATTTCAGTTTACTTGATAAATCTCACTAAAACATTTTGGTTTTATTCCAGTTAGCCCTAGACGGTTCTGTGTTTAGTGCCAGTGACATCACTCTTAAAACATCAAAATTGTGGCTCACAGACATAATTTGCATAGATCCACTAACTTGAAGCTAAAGAAAAGGGAACACATTCACTATTTACTACAACTTTTCCCTCAATAAATTAATATTTTGTTGCTTATTAATAGTTAGTAAGGTATTTGTTAAGTTTAGGTATTGGGCAAGATTAGGGATGTAGAGAAAGGTATTAATATGTGCTTAATTAGTACTAGTAAATGGCTAATACTCATGCTAATAAACAACTAGTTGAAAGAGCCTAAACTAGTGTTACCAGTAGATCTAGTGAGGCAGTGAGTTTGATCCACAAGCGGCTGCTGGAATGTGCTTTTCCCTTTTTCAAATCAAGTCTTTTAGATGGGATTTGTGTCTGTTATTATAATTTTTATCAGATCTCTGCCACAGATGGGCGATATGCACTCAGACTCTTAAATGGAGCGTTTATGAAGTATTTCATGCCAGTTCCCGAGTGCATCTGTTACCCTGAGCTGCTCAAGATGCCCAAGATCTCTCTTATGAGCTGCCTCTGTTTTCAGTGAGATTTTTAGCTACATCCTGTTCATACTGGTTTCATTTTTGACCCTTAATGCAGAAGTAAAAATAGAAATATCTACGCAATACCTGGAGGTAAAGTGTTTTTCATCTTGAGTCTGACTAAATGCAAGTATTAATTAAAGCAGCAATTAAAGTGCCAAGCACACAACAGAGGTAAAATGAAGAGCTCATGAACGGTCTTTAATTAAGCAGTAAAGACCAGGGTTCTCCGAGAGCTCCTTTACTGCAGACATCACGTCCAACCTTGCTTCAACACAACTGTCTCTAATTAAGTAATCCTGAACACCTTAATTAGCTGGTTCAGGTGTGTTTGTTCAGGGTTGAAGCTGAACTATGCAGTATGGTAGCTCTCCAGGAGCGGGGGTTGGAGACCCTGTTAAAGAGATTTTTGCATTTTACTAAAAAGCTTTTGACCAACAAAGAAAAAGGCATATAGGACATAGGAAAATTAGGTATAATTCGATTCAGTATGCCGTTGAAGATCTAACTAAACTTGTAACTTGTATTTTTGGCCAAACCAGTCAGAAGTTATAAGCAAAAAGGTATTTTTTTAATTTCTTTTGACCAGTATGTAGCACTGTGCCAAACCTACTCATGTGCCCTCAGGTCATGCTTGTTATAACACATACCAAGTTTGGTCAGAATCTGCTGAAGTGTTCCAAAGGTATAGTCTCATATCCATTTTTGCGCAAACTTTTCTCAAATTGGTTAACAGGCTTTATGAAAACGGTGTGGTATATCAAAAAGCTTTTGATGATCTGAAGATGATCTGAATTTGGTGAAAAATTGGACAAACCATCCAGGATGGTTCTATATTCTATATTCTAAACTGCGAAAAAGTTTTATTCGTAGAAATGTACATTTTGTTATGCATTCCAAACAAGAGATTTTGCTTTTAGACCGTACGGTTCAAAAGTTATTAGCTGAAACATGAGTGTAAATGTGTCCTGTTGATGGTGCAAGAGTTTGTTAGAATCTCAAATTTTATGTGGTTAATGATGAGACTGTCCTCCATCTGTGTACCAAATTTCAGAACTTTACTGTATGCAGTTCTATAAGATAAGATTCATAACAATACGTTAATTTGTTTGTAAAATAGCCTACAGCATTTTACTACAAAATTCTAAATGGTCCATGCTCAAAATGGCTGACATAGAATATTGTTTGATTGGGTATGCCACTCTGAATCTAACAAAATCAATCTTGTGATTTTTGGTCAAACTGTAACAACAGTTGGTGGCACTGTGCCAAAACTACTCATGTGCTCTCAGGTCATACTTGGTATAACATGTACTAAGTTTCGTCAAAATCCGCCGATTTATTGCATTGCTATAGTGTCATTTCTGTTTTTGCATGAATTTCGTCAAATTTGTTAACGCACTTTGCTAGAACAGTTTGGTCTATTGGAAATATTTTGATAACTTTTTGCCAGAATTGTCTGAAAATGATCACACTGTCTAGAATAAGAATGAAAACTAGATTTTTCTAAAAATTCCAAATTGCGAAAAATCTTAACATTAATTTAAGTTTAAGTATGCATTCAACTATTTGCATACTCTTTCAAAATTTGCTTTGGTTAATAATGAGAGTGTCTTCTGTCTGTGTGGCAAATTTCATAACTTTCCCACAAACGGTTTTATGGGCTGCCATAGACTTCCAGAGTGGAAAAGGAGGAGGTGAAGACGGAGAAGACAATGAAAGAGAAGAAGAAGAAGACAACTAACGTATACAATATGTGCCAAAGCACTTTTGGTTATTGGCTCCTTATTCAGACTCCAAGCAATAACTGAGCAATTAACAATAAAGTGGTATTGAGGTTTCTATGATCAGACTTACCAACACGAAGCCTGAACGTGTTGAAGGAGTGTCTGTTGATGCCGTCCAGCTTGCCGATCAGAGCAATGGCGAATTCCACCATGTTTCCTATCTGAGCATTTTGCCTCTCACGGTCCTGAGGACACAACAAAGCTCAGTCAACCAAAACTATGTAAATTATGTAGGTTGAAGGAAACTTTTGAAAAATGCTGGGTGACTAAGTCACAAGAGCTGTTCACTCTTTTCATTTTTCATAACAATACAGTCAAGGTGAATTCAAATCTTAAAGCACAAATGTGTTATTTAAATTCATAAATTCTTTCAGCATGTTAACTTCTCAGCTATGTTTGCTTCACATGCTCTTATGTAAATAATATTAAAAAAAAGAAATTCACTATAATTTCTGTTAAATCAAGAACGTGGCATTGTAATTAGATGCAGAAGTGTATACTTAGAGTGAAATAAGAAGAAATGAATCTGTCTATTTTGCGTTAAATTGTGGTAGATTGGTTAATATCAAGCTTTTGAAATGCACAGTCATATAAGATTTTTTTGCTACTTATTTTGAGGTTTAAATATTTTAATAATTGTTGCTATGTACCAGTCAGCAATCATGATGCAATACATTTATTAATAAAGTATAAAATATATATATTTTTTTAATTAATAAGTAACCATTCTAATCAGATACTTAACTGTAATTTGATTGGAGATTTCCAGCATGCTTTACATTTACATTTATTGTGGATTGAATGAATTTATGTATTTTATTCACAAAAGTTTTTGCCATTCATTAAGTAAACCTTCTGTTTTAGTAATCCTTGAGCTAAGTCTCAGGATATGCAAATACTGTCACTGATTGGTGTACAATGACAGACGGCATACTCAAACTGCCTGCTTTCCATTTTAATAGCTACCAAATGTCAGAACTATGACAGCAAAAGCTTACCATTTAACAAAATGAACTGGTTTCTAAAACTACAATTAGCATGAGAGAGCATACCCTTTCAGTTTTTCTTGAATATTAAATACATGAGAGGTGAAGATAGTTGAGAAATGAATGCAGTGTAATTGTTTATTAATTTTACGGATTCTTGAGTTTAAATTCCCTTTGCTCTGCATGTTTACATAGTGGTATGTGGTAGTGCAGAACCTGGCTGCTTTGTTCTGGAGGTCCACTCAGTCCTGCAGCAGACATGTACGTGCTCCCGATGGTTTTAATCTTCTCCACACCACTGAACTTGGGCTTAGACAGCAACTGCAGGTAAAGAGAGGAGGGAACGGCCAAGTGGATATCAGTGTTTCTGAGCAGTAGAAATACATGCCATGGTGTTATCTTCTTACATTAAAAGACAGAGATAGAATGAGAGAATAATAAGGAGTGAAAGAAAGGGGGAAAGCAGCCATACCACACTGAATCTCAGTACTAGCAATATGTGAAGCCTGTATTTAGATCCCACTGGGTGAAACAAGTGGCTGCCGGAACTGTTGGCCTAAACATTTTTATAGTCAGTCAACCCAGGGCCTTGTTGTTGTGGTGATCACAATAACAAAGGGTGAAGTCCTGGCCCTTTCCCTGCTGACTCCTCAATCCAAAATCAGCTCACACAAAGAAGCAGTTGAAGTGATATGAGTGTGCATTTACACAACAGCTGCATTATTTCATTAAACTACCCCAGTGATAGCTGAGGTGACGCCCTTAGAGTCTATTCATATACAATGAATCATTCATTCAGGGAATGACAGGAGAATAAAGACAGTGGAATAAGGAAATCAGCGAAAAAGCGGCACAGATGCATGTACTTGGAGACATGAGACATGACATCACTCTGACCTCATCAAAGTCGGCGATGATCTCATTGAGGAGCCTCAAACACTCCAGTCCTTCTTTATTTATGTCACACTCAGTGTAGAACTCTTTGAAGTCTGGCACCGAGGCAAACATCACACATACACAGTCATATGACTTATAGTACAGGTCCTGGAGAAGAGGATCAGAGAGACACATGCAGCAAGAGCTCAGTGCTTCTGTGTCTCAATAATTCACATGATACAACAGAAACAACAAAAAATGGTTTATGACAGGACATTCACAGACTATTTGAGTATATGTGTATAGGTATGAGGAACCACAGATACATGACATGGGTGTTTTGAGTAACAGGACAAAACTCAGAAATCAGAGAGGCACAAGACTGAATGTACCGAGACACCTGATGAGTTGTTTCACAAATAAAATCTGCATATTATAACAGTAAGAAAGGGAAATAATAATCAAAGTCTATACATATTGGGCTATTGTTTAAAGGGTCAGTAATATTTTTTAAAGAAATTAAAAGAAGGACATTAAATTTATATCAAAGCTGACAGTAAAGACTTGCATTCTTAAAAAAAAAAAATACAAATTCTAAAAATAAATGATCTGTTTATCTACAAATATTTTTTTCAATATTAATAATCATACTTTTTTGGGGGGGGGGGGCACCAAATCTGCATAATAGAATAATTATTGACAAAAATACCCTGGCAAATGGAACCAGCAGTGTGTTAAATTAACATACAATTATTTCTAGAGCATGAAAAAAAAGGAAATAAGACAAAACCATTGCTCTTCTAGATAATACTACAGGTGCTGGTCATATAATTAGAATATAATCAACAAGTTGATTTATTTCACTAATTCCATTCAAAACGTGAAACTTGTATATTATATTTATTCATTACACACATACTTATATATTTCCAATGTTTATTTCTTTTAATTTTGATGTTTATAACTGACAACTAAGGAGAATCCCAAATCCAGTATCTCAGAGAATTAGAATATTGTGAAAAGGTTCAATATTGAAGACACCTGGTGCCACACTATAATCAGTTATTTAACTCAAAACACATGCAAAGCCTTTAAATGGGCTCTCAGTCTTGTTCTGTAGGCTACACAATCATGGGAAAGACTGCTGACTTGACAGTTGTCCAAAAGACCACCACTGACACCTTGCACAAGGAGGGCAAGACACAAAAGGTCACTGCAAAAGATGCTGGCTGTTCACAGAGCTCTGTGTCCAAGCACATTAATAGAGAGGAGAAGGGAAGGAAAAGATGTGATAAAAAAAAAAGTGTACAAGCAATAGTTATAACCGCACCCAGCAGAGGATTGTGAAACAAAACCCATTCAAAAATGTGGGGGAGATTCACAAAGAGTGGACTGCAGCTGGAGTCAGTGCTTCAAGAACCACTACACAAAGACGTATGCAAGACATGGGTTTCAGCTGTCACATTCCTTGTGTGAAGTCAGTCTTGAACAACAGACATCGTCAGAAGCGTCTCGCTTCAAAAAGGACTTGACTGCTTCTGATGGTCCAAAGTTATGTGCTCTGATGAAAGTAAATTTTGCATTTCCTTTGGATATCAGAGTCCCAGCGTCTGGAGGATGAGAGGAGAGGCACACAATCCATGTTTCTTGAGATCCAGTGTAAAGTTTCTACAGTCAGTGATGGTTTGGGGTGCCATGTCATCTGCTGGTGTTGGTCCACTGTGTTTTCTGAGGTCCAAGGTCAACGCAGCCATATACTAGGAAGTTTTAGAGCACTTCATGCTTCCTGCTGCTGACCAACTTTATGGAGATGCAGATTTTATTTTCTAACAGGACTTGGCATCTGCACACAATGACAAAGCTTCCAGTCCCTGGTTTAAGGACCATGGTATACCTGTTCTTAATTGGCCAGCAAACTCGCCTGACCTTAACCCCATAGAAAATCGATGGGGTTTTGCGAAGAGGAAGATGCAATATGCCAGACCCAACAATGCAGAAGAGCTGAAGGCCACTATAAGAGCAACCTGGGCTCTCATAACACTTGAGCAGTGCCACAGACTGATCTGCCATGCCGCATTGCTGCAGTAATTCAGGCAAAAGGAGCCCCATCCAAGTATTGAGTGCTGTACATACATACTGTACATGTACATACTTTTCATTTTTATACTTTTTAGATGGCCAAGACTTCTAAAAATCCTTTCTTTGTATTGGTCTTAATTTATATTCTAATTTTCTGAGATACTGAATTTGGGATTTTCCTTAGTTGTCCAATATAATCATCAAAATTAAAAGAAATAAACATTTGAAATATATCAGTCTGTGTGTAATGAGTGGATATAATATACAAGTTTCACTTTTTGAATGGAATTAATGAAATAAATTAACTTTTTGATGATATTCCAATTATATGACCAGCACCTGTATACTAACATTTCTTGAAAAATGCAGATCAGGGAGGAACAAAAATCTTTGTGAATAAAAACTCACAAATCACAATTATTACTTCAGGCCTATTTTCTAACCTCATTTTTAAAAATCTTTCTTTATTATGGTTTGGTTCAGTATGGACTGTGGTAGAAAATGGTTGAGAGGGTTACTATAAAACACAGTGTGGGAGGTCTGGTATTTTCAGTATAGTGTACAGTATGATCTTGGAATGGTATTGCATGATATTATCTTGTGTGGTTTATGGCAATGTTTCCCAACCTTTTTAATCTAATGCACTGCCACAGCCCTCTTACAAACATTCATCTTATGCATATTATGAAAAGATCTGCAGAACCATGAAATTATTCAAAGTTACTAATTGGAAAGAATTAACATTTGCCCAAGTGCCCTCTGGAACCGGCTTAGGTACCCCTGGTTGGGAATCACTGGTATATGTCTAGTCTTGTATGGGAGGCATGAGATTATGACATGAGACGTGATATACAGGCTCATCCCACTCATTTGAAGCCGGTTCCTACCTTGTATTTCCGGTTTAGTAAAGAGATAGTGGACAGCAGCCCCACCTCATTCTTTTTGTTCTCGCCCACGAAGAGAGCGGCCACGTGTGCAGGGAGAACATTCTCCAGAAGGAGACGGTTCAGGTTTTCGCACAGCTCGACTTCTTCCTTATCGGCCAGGTTCTTGTTCTTCAACAGGAAGTCCTGACGACAGCAGTACTCATTCTGAGAGGAAGAGAGAGAGGACAGAGCAAAGAGTGGTGTAATTCTCTGTCCTGACAGTATGGCACTGTATGTGTGTGTGGTATGAGGTGTGTACCTGGCGGGATATGAGCAGCATGGTAAAGAAGAACAGTGTGATGTAGATGCAGCTCATGAGCTGTGGGTGCTTCATAAGTCCTGCATTGCCCAGCATCAAACTGACATCCACACTACAACAGACAAACGCTGGGAATGATTATACTAGAGATGCACCAATATTACAATTCTGGCTAATACTGATCATTATTTCCATGTTAGGGCCAATACATTGATGGTATTCACATTCTATTAAGTCTAAATAAATGTTTAAAAAAAACACTGAAATCAACTGTTTTAGAAGTCCAATATGAAACATTTTCTAAAGATTGCCTTTAAGAGTGTTATTCAAATGTTAATAGATTAATTTTAAGTAAGTGTTAAATAATGGCTGATCTACATAAACATCTACTATTAAATATGCAATAATAAAAATGATATGACAATCGACTGCATGTGTGCTTATGAGAGTTTACCAGCTGTGGTTACTGTACAGCAGCCAGTTGTAGCTGCTGAAGAGATTTTCCCGAGAGTAGAAGATGATGATGTAGGAAATGGTAGAGACGATGAAGAGGTAGGCCACCTTCAGCTCAAAACTCACCCTCAAGAACACGCCACAGGCAATCAATGCCAATATACAATTATATACAGAATACTGGAAAGATAAAATCATACAGGGTCCAAATGAGTCATTTTTGTACAGTCCCCCCCCCCCCCCCTCAACAAGATAGCTATAATACTCACACAATCTCAAATCAGGGATATGTCTCATCCTCATGTACACAGATATATATATGTATATATATATATATAAATAATATAATAAATAATTGAATAATTAAATAATGTTAGACTTTGTAATGTGGATTTATAGTATTCATAATTAGCTATATATATATAAGTATGTCTCCATGTAGCTATCCAATTTAGCATGTGTGTTATTTATGTGGTTGCTACTCACAGGCAAATATGAAAGGTCATGTACAGTAGAATTAGGATTGATGCTGATATTTTGTTGCAGAGTGTGGCATACATTCTCTGTGTTTTTAAAATACTGTGGAGAAAGAAAAAAAAAGAAAGTTTGATGGGCAAAGATGTTAAGAGGCCAACCTACAACATATATCAACAATATTGTCTTAGCATTAAAAAAAGCATTACAAAGTTGAACATGGCGATGATGACTATGACTGCGGTGGCCACGGTTGCCAATGGGAGGCGCATAAAAGGTCTCTTAACCACTGCTTCTGAAAGAGCCGAGAGCCACGTACATGATTTTAACTTCTCTGGAAACATCCTCTGAAAAATAGAGAAAGAAAGAAAAAACAGCTGTTAAAAAAAAGGCAGAGCTGGATTTGACCTGAGCAAAAGCTCAAGGTTACGGAAGCCAGAATGTGTTGGAAAAAGCAACAGTGGGGCAGAGAGGACACTGGGAGGGACACTGTGTGTATGTCGCAGTATGTATATGTATTTATGTTTGTGACACTTTAACAAATGTCAGTCTGTTTTTAGTTATTTCACATTCCAGTATAAGTCAGTGCCAACAATGGACACAGCATATGACATTCTCCACATTACAGCACTGTACACAGCAACACAGAGGCTCTACATGCTCCAACATCTATAAAACCACAGGGGGGTGAACCTTTATTGTGTTAGGCACACAAAACTACCCCAGAACCCGTTAGACCAACTAATGCCGCCTTTCCACCACATTCCACCGAACTTTACCCAGGACCTAGGGACTTTGGCCTGGTACTCGGTGTGTTTCCATCGCAGGAACCAGGAACTAAATAAAGTTCCGGGTAAAAAAAATGCCCCTCAGAAAGTCCCTGCTGGCGAGGTGGTACTTTTTCAAAGTTCCGGAACTTACGGGGTCGGGACTTTGGCGCTAAACATCCTGATTGGTTGAGTTCACGCTGCATTGGTTGAGTTCAACCACCATTTATTCGGATCAACATTTTCAAAATATTACTTTTATTGTGTCATGAAATGTCATTTTAAAAGTATTTCAGGCGAGAATGTAGTTGTTTAAAACACAAATCTGTGGTTTGTTTATAAAGACGGCGCCTATTTAAAAATGTGTTTTGCCGATCTGAGAGACGGTCAGCTCCACGCAATCAGCGAGAGCTCAGTGATCATCTATCTGACGAGAAGCAGCCTCTCCTCGGATAGACCTTCTGATATGTTCCGCTGGCTCTGATGTCTCTTTAGTGGTTAAACATAAAATATAATTCAGCTGCAGGGTAAATCTAACAGGTTATCTTTGGTCTGTATTCAATTTATGTTAAAATGAAAATAAAAAAGCTAATTTATATAATATTTCGTTTCACTGTAATGGCTGTATATATACACATATCCCTGAACTAACATTTCTGCAGCTGTTATTATGTTTAAATGAAAACGAAAGAAGGCAGTTGTATTTTATATCCTTTTTTGTTTTATTGTAAACATACAGAGAGGAAAATTGCAGTAGCCATGGTCGGCTGACTGAAGTTATCAAGTACGCTGCTGTTTGCAGATTTACCGGTCTTGCGTCGTCACATACTTTGTATTGAGAAAAGTTCCTGGTACAAATGTTCCGGGTAATTTCGGTGGAAACGCGGCATAAATGTCTTTGCTAAGGCAAAGGAAGGCAGTGGTGGTCTAACCTGTATATGACCTGCAAAACAGATGCACAGAATCAAAAGCAGAACACACGCCAACACCGCAAACGCCAGCCCCAGATTTTTACGCCTGTGAGAGAAAGAGAGAGAGAGAAAGAAAATATGGTTGTGAAATATAAATACACATTCAGTATTAAAACAAGTCTGCCTATGGTGTTCAACTTTATTCTTGACACTTACTGCTGGGTAACAAACATCTGGATGATGAAGATGCATAAAAAGATTAAGGTGGCACAGCCAATGTAGTATTTAAAACTTGGCATCTCTATAGTCCTGTACTGAGAGAATCACACACACATGCTATTTATTTCTTTATTTTTTTTACATGTGGACAACACAGTGTATGAAACAACAAAAATATCCAACAGAACAACAAAAGTGTTACTGCCACATTAAGTTAATGCCACATTAAATTCCCTACCTGCTTTTCCAGGTCTCTTTTAGTAAACCACATTGTGAGGCCGGAGGTCTCTTCAGACTTCACCCAGTGCCTGCACACACAAAGACACACACAAAAACTCTCTTCATGGGTTTTATGCATACTTAATGTGCAACTTTAACCAAGCTTGACTTAATTCCATCCTAAATGATTTAGCATGCTTGTTAAGACTAACTTGCTGGAGCTCAAATCATTGATGGTGGTGGTCATCTTGTCATGAAGTTCCTCGTCAAACTTAGTCTTCTGTGATTTATTCCTACAGAGACAGCAGACACAGATCATAGACACAGAAACACACTTTTTACTCATTACGTAACACACAGACACACACACACACACTCACACACACACACACACACACACACACACACACAATGCACATCTATATATGAGCACTGTGGGATAGGAAAGATGTTCATAGCTGTTGTCATGCTGTTATTGAGTTATATTTGACTGCAGCCAGTAGAGGGGAAGCTTGGGTGTATATGTGTGAAGTTTGTAGTTATACATGACTTGACTAATTTTGTTGTTAATGCTTTGTGTAGTTAAGGGATCTAAATAGACCATAAGATAGAAAATGTAAATGTATTTTTTTTTTTTTTTTGAGAATTGAGAATGTGTATTTGGATTGTGGCAGGCAGGATGCCGTGTGTTAGTTTAAACCCCTGAGAGAGATTGCAAGAGTCCCCTTGCAATGTGCCTCAACATGGCTCAGGAAGGAAAATGCAGTTTCCTTTCTCTCTCTCTCTCTCTCTCTCTCTCTCTCTCTCTCTCTGCAAGCAGAAACCCATACGCTTGTCTAAGCCAAAAGTATGCTGTAATCTGGAAACACATCACAGGTGTACTGCGGGAGTGCAGCTATGGTCATGCTAACCGTGTGACCGGTTAGCAGTGTCTCACTAAGCGTTTGCGTAGTTAGTGTGGAAACTACAGGCCCCATAGAGCTGGCTGAGCCAGTATGGCTACACTCACTTATATGTGCTCAAGGAAGGAGCGGGTAAACTGAAGGGCTCCTCAAGAGACTCATCAAAGCTGTCAGAGAGCAACAGTGAGAAAGACATCTTCAGCATCACTGCTTTAGTCAGCAAGACAGAACCAGAGGCCATACACCGTGTTTGTTTTTGTTGTTGTTTTTGTTCCACTGAGACACAGACAAAACAGACAGATTGATGATACAAACACAACTCACCTTTCAGTAATTTTGGTCTGTACTGGTCTAAGAGGGATATCCTAAAGACAGAGACAAACATGAGAATTGGCACAGAGTTGCTTTCATCATAAAAACATGTTCTGCATACAAAGATCATCTTATTGATGAGATCATACAAGGCATATGAACAGTCCAAACAATTACGTCTTTTGATAACATTTGACAGATTTGTGTGAAGAACAGAACAAATAGACTAAATAAAACTGGCATTTTGAACTGTTCAATCCATCACACAAAGGGTATTTCATAAGACTTTGAATATTGCAAACAAACCAAATGGACTGCTTTCATGCTTTTGGTCTCTTTATGAAGCTTGACATTCATGGTCACAATAAAAAAAAATACTATATATTGTATAATTTTGGTTTTGAAGTTGTTCACACGGTCTACCACAAAGTCTGATCCGCATTTTTCACAATTACTGGATGGTTTCAGAAACCTTTTTTTTACTATCATTTGCCTAATTAGCCAAAACAGGAGCTTTGTATGTCAGACATAACTTGATAAGGAAATTGTATTGACTATTTGTGCGGTCTGTCATGAGGTCTGATTCTGAGTGTTTATTCCTTAAATGTGTGTGACTCTGACCTTGCAGCGACCCTTTCCATTGACCATCGCATCTGTGCTGAATTCCTCGCGGCTCTGCAGATGGGCAAAAGGTTTGACAGCCCCCCACGACTCCAGGAAGCGTGTCATACGCACAGATGCTCGCATCTTCAAACCATCACGAGGCTTGGTGACATTGGGAGCCATCAGTGATGAGTCTTTTGACTAAACACACAAATATAAACAACACATCAACATGATCAGATTCACATACAGTGACATAAATATATACTGTGTGTGGCAGGCACACACTGCTAATGCATGATTAAAATGTTCTACCCGCGGGTCTATGACCAGGTACGTCTTGACGTTAAGCTCTTTAAGGTAGGGGTCTCTCAGGTGACCATTCCCCTCCTCCACCTCATACGCTCTGTTCAAGTGCTTCAGAGTCGCCTCTGTGATGTGAACTCGTCTAATGGAGAAAACTTAAATTTAGCATCTCAACATACAAACAGTTTTCTATGTGAAACTTAAGCAGTTTAATTTATTGTTCATACCCTGGTAATCCACCTGACTCCATATGATTGGCTAGGGTGACATCATGTGACCACACATCAAACTGCCATTTCCGTAGGCCAATCACACCACAGAGGACGTTTCCAGAGTGCACACCTACTCGCATGTTTATATCCACACCCGTGGCCTCACGCACCTGCCTGCAAGTGATGATTAGAAAAATATTCAGCCTGTCATCTGCCTCATATCTTGGCCAGAGCTAGAAAAAAAAACTCTATATGGACAAATGCTGCGCTAATAATGATTTACATGTTTTAGAAACATATATAGACTTACTTGATGGCTTCGCACATATCCAGGCCCATCTTAACACAGTTTTTGGCATGATTTGGCAGGGAAACAGGGAGGCCAGACACACAGTAATAACAGTCACCAAGAATTTTGATCCGCATACACTCATTCTCCTACAGGGGAACACACACAACACACAATAAACACTAGTCATCTTCAAACTCATCAATGATATTTTTGTTTAAGAACCAAACTGACTGATGATAAGATTGAATTATAACAAACTGAATTATACTTTATAATAATCATTTAATCACACACTGTGCCATTCAAAAGTTTGGAGTCTTCTTTTTTAAAGAAATACTTTCATTCAGCAAGGATGCATTACATTAATGTGTAGAAAGTTAGTGTGAAGATTATTCTAATGTTACAAAAGATTTCAAATAAATGCTGTTATTTTAGACCATCTGTTCATCAAGAAATCATGAACATACTGTACAACAGTTTCCACAACCATATTAAGCAGCACAACTGTTTTCATCATTGATAAAAATCAGAAATGTTTCTTGAGCACCAAATCAGATCCAGCATATTAGAATGATTTCTGTAGGATCATGTGACACAAAAGGCTGGAGTAATGACTGGTGAAAATTCAGTTTTGCATCACAGAAATACATTTCATAATTTTGTGAACACATTTCTAATCAATAATTACACTTACTTTTGCAATCTGGTCAAATTTCCCAAAAAGTTCATTCAGCATAATCACAAGCTCCTTAGGAGAACAGTCACTGGCCAAACGTGTGAAACCCACGATGTCAGCATATAGGATGCTAGCAGAAAGCAGACAAATAGAGACACAGTTATGTGTTTCTGTAGGAAATTTTAGAAGTAAAACAAATGTGAAAAGCATGCCTGCAAGCAAGTTTGAATCTCAGGTCAGGTCAAATAGGAAGAGGAGACATTTAGGAGGACAGTTGGTGGAGGGGGTGGCGGTTAGGACCCGTTCATGAAGGGGAGCCTACAGACGGGGACACCCCCCAGAATGCAGGGGTATGCTGTCCAGGGGGCCCAGAAACCATAGCAGTGAGTTGATATGACTTTGCTGAGTCGTTCTTAATGAAGAGAACAGCAGCAGATCAGTGTCAGCTGTCTAAACGCCCAGGAACGAATAAAAACTTCATAAACACGGCTCATAGAGGTTAACCTTTAAGACCCAGCTGTTCTCAATGCTGACTACAGGACCAGACACACACACACACACACACACACACACTCCATGTCATCACACTCCTAATGAACGAGCTCTCAAAGAGAGCAGATCCCATGAATTTCGGCAGGTGAACAGCTCTGTATTGTTTGCTCACACATACAGGTGAGTGAATCTGTGATCTATCTGAGCAGCTGTAAAGAGAGGCAAACAAGCTGTGGGTCTATCTAAATATAAACAGCTGCCTGAGAACCGAGTATGGGACAAAGAATATTAACAGATGCATCCCACCCCCCATTGCAACTCTGGGGTTGATGGGAAATAAAACAAATTAAATGAGAGGCCTCATGATGAGCACTCTGAGAGTCAGGACTAACAGACTGACCATTCATTAACGATCAGGACTTGATTAATGAGGAAATAATTAGAGCATGGAACAGCACACAAACAGCTCCAGATATGTATGACGGTGTACATGTGTGTTTGCACATGACGTCTTACCTGACGTTCTCATGTCTCTTCACATAAAGACTGTGGAAGTTGTTGTCACGGACCATACGCTGCTGTTCCTCTCTATCTTTACACTTGCAGCGCTCCATTATGGCCAACTTCATCTTCATGGAGATGTACACAGGAAGCACTGACTGTAAAAGGTTTTCCTTCAACACACACACACATGCACATATTTAAAGATAATACCCGTGATATCATATATCCAGTTATTGTTTGACTGTAACAGCTTAAGTGTCAACAGGCTAAGAGATCTGGACTATGAGAGGGTAATGGAAAACTTACAGATTATACTATATTATTCAGAAGAAAAGAATGTGTTCGCTGTGTCTTGTAAGAACACTTTTGGCCTGTGTGTGAAAATGTTTGTCTCTAACGTTCAACATTATCACACTGTTTCTGAGATATACTTTACTGAACATATACCGTCAGGGAGGTTAACAACCAGTCATTAAACTTTACTCTGCTTTTCACTGTTCTCCCTTCATGATTTCACTTCCTCAACAACACTCAACACAAACCGAGAAACAAAAGTTTAAAAAGAACACAAGAAGTTTAGCTCATTTCAGTAGAAACCATCTTAGATTCACTTTTCAGCGTCTACTATAGCCATCAGCTGACAGATCTGAAGATAAATGAGCTATTATACAAAACCATAAAAAAGCCAATATTCAAAGTTAATTTGAAGTAAACGTTGTGTAAGCCTTATGTAGTTTGAATACCTCAGTAAATGGAGAGAAATTCAAAGTTTGAAGGATCTCAGTCTTTTGTTTGAAGAGAGATTTGATTGAAAGCTATGTGGCTGCTAGAGGTGTGCTAAAGTGTTTGTCAGTCCAGTCAATCAAAAACATATAAAAGAAAAGGCTGTAGGACTGTGCAAAGTTATATGGACTTAAGACTAAAGTTTACTAAAGTTTAAAAGCATAAGGTAATTGTAACAAACAAATTTCAATTAGTGCATAGTATGTACAAACTTTAATTTTTTTTTACATTTTTCTAACCATGTGTACATGTTTAGCTCACATATGCGCCTTTAATATTTTTTCACTAATTATTGTGTCCAAAGGTGAAGACACTGGCCCGGGACACTGTTTCACACTCGAAAAATAAACATGAGATGGAAAACAAACAATTCCTGGACATGACAGCAACCATATGTTAACAAGCACCTCTAGTTTAAAAAAGTACAAAAAAAAGTATGGTAAAAGTAAAAGTAAAAGTAAAAGTAAAAGTAAAAGTAAAAGTTCAGTCAGAACTTCTGGAGAGAAACAGCGCAGACACACAACAAAGATTAAACTATCTAGTGCTAAAATACTTGAGTCGTTTTACTTGATTACTGTACTTAAGTATTATTTTGGGGGGTTTGAACTTTACTCAACTACAATTTAAACTGACTACTTATACTTTTACTTGATTACATTTCTTAAGAAAAAAATATACTTATACTTATAAACTTATATACTTATAAAAATAGACAACACAAATAAAGTGGCCTTTAAAAACGTTACCGTTTTATGTTTTAATTCTATGACTCTCCTCATTAATTCAGCACATTCTTGTAATCTGTCTGGAATATATTTCTAGCCTCTCCATCACATCTTGCTCTTCAAAGGGATAGTTCACCCAAAAGTTTAAATTCTCTCATTATTTACTGAACCTCAATCATCCCAGATGTTTATGACTTTCTTTCTTCACATGAACACAAGCAAAGATTTTTAGTCCAAATAATGCAAGGGGACAGGACCACTTCAGAAACCACACAAAGTGGTTTTCTTATGTCTGCCTATTATTTCACTGAAGAATACAGTGATTCATTAACAAGGGTTGCATGAGTTACTGTCATATTCTCTTTGTGTATAGTTTTTGAAGTTTCATTTTTGGAAGTCACATACACTTGCATTACATAAAGATATTTTTTTTCTTTTTAGTTTGTGCTCATCTAATAAATGAAAGTCACATATGATGGCATGAGAGTGGAAATGATGGAGTTTCCTTTTAATCCCTTTCCCTGTACAATTTAAAGATGTACTTTTTTACTCAAGTGTGATTTTGACCAGACACTTGTTTTTTTAATTTGAGTAAAATTTTCACTGAGTACTTCTACTTTCACTTGAGTAAAAATGTCGAGTACTTTTTACACCTCTGGTTACCACACACTATCAAAAGGAGGAAATTTTAAAATGCTATGTGTTAGACATTCAGGTCAAATATTCACACTTGGGCTTTTGTAGGGTTACAACTGAATAATGTGCTCTCAATTTTGAAAAGAAAAAACTTAACCCATGTTTGTACAATAACAAATTTGTAATCAGGAAAATTTTAATAGAAATTTTAACAGTTTAATACTCTTGCATGACAGTCAAGATAAAACTAATTGAGCATATATATTTACACGGAGGATTATTTGCATTAGTTTCGTCCTATATGTTTTCTGTGTTGGAGTGAAGTTGTATGAGCACCTGCTGTCTCTTCTCAATCTCCAGTTTCATGCGAATGCCAAGGCAGCGAAGAGTATCCTGAAATGTCTGCATGAGCGCTTTCTCCATCAGAACCTTATGAAATGCACCAACCATACTTCCACAAACAAACACCACAGCATTTGACAGCAACTAGAGAGAGATGGGGGAGAGGGAAAATGGCTTTTAACATCAACACTCAGGTGTTATATCCTTTTCAGCTTCTTTACATACAGGTTTGCTGAAGCTGAAAACCTGCTTTCTTTTCAACCAATCAGAGAGCATATTTTCTTTTACCTGATTGGTGATGTGGTGACTGGTGAGATTGCGGGGTATCCCACCCACTTTGATGTACACTGAAAGAACAATGATGTGAGACAGAGAGGAGATGATACTCAGGGCCACAGCATAGCTCATCTGGAATGGCAGCATTGTGTAGACTGTAATGATGATGAAGAGGAAGAAGGGCACCTGGAGAGAGTAAGACGAAGAGTGCAACATTAACATTTATTTAAGATAGGGCTGTCACCGTTAACGTGTTAAAGCATGTGATTAATTTTACAACCCTTAAAAGGTTAGTTCACCCAAATATTAAAATTATGTCATTAATGACTCATTAATGACCCTCATGTAAAAAAAAAGGAAAAAAAAGACGACTTTATTCAGCAATGTCTTCTCTTCTGGGACTGCTGTGAGTGCGACTGCTGTGACTGCTGACGTACGATGCTGCTGACGTGTAATTTTTGTTATGACCGCGCCTGAAACACGTGAGCAGCATCATACGTCAACAGCGCCGTGAACGCGCTCACAACAGACCCGGAAGGGAAGACAATGCTGAATAAAGTTTGGACCAAAATGTATTTTCGATGCTTCAACAAATTCTAACTGACCCTCTGATGTCAAATGGAATATATAGAGTAGAGGTTGAAAGTTTTTGTCCTCTGTGTGCCACGCTGTACTACACAGGCATTAGTAATCAAACACATAGATCTTCGTAACAGACCAAATTAATACAGCACAAATTGCCTACTCCAGTGGTTCCCAAACTAGTGGGGTACGGCAAGGCTGAGGGAAATTGTACAGTCAGCAGATTATTTAGTAAAAGAAACCTCTGCGTAGTGATAAAGACTACACTGCGTAATTTTCCTGCTTATCATGCGGTTAATTGACTGGTAAGTAATTAACTGGAAGCAAAATATTAATTTGACATTATAATTATCATATTTTCTGGACTATAAGTCACACTTTTTTTCATAGTTTGGCTGGTCCTGTGACTTACAGTCAGGTGCGACTTATTTATCAAAATTAATTTGACATGAACCAAGAGAAGTCGCATTTATTTAGAACCAAGAGAAAATATTACCGTCTCCAGCCGCGAGAGGGCGCTGCTGCTCGTGGCTCCTGTAGTCTAAACTGAGCAGCGTAGAGCGCCCTCTCACGGGTGTTGACGGTAATGTTTTTTCTCGGTTCTTGGTTCTAAATAAATGCGACTTATAGTCCAGTGGGATTTATATATGTTTTTTTCCTCATCATGATGTATTTTTGGACTGACGCGACTTATATTCAGGTGCGACTTATAGTCCGAAAAATACGGTACCTCAACATGACTCACAGTACCTGCTTGAGCTCTTTGTTATTAGTTGTAGCACTTGTGGTTGTATCAATAACAGACCACTAGATACCACGATTGAAGAATGAGCGTTGTATTGCAGGGAGCCATGTAGAAAAATAAATGAACCGGCGTGGTTCTGCTCTACGCATAAAAGTTACAACTTTGTGAATGGTCTTCCAGTGCCAGGTAAACGTAAAAGCAGATAATGAATAAACGTAAGATTCACAAATACCAAAACAACGTGTCTACACCAGATGCGAGCAGCGCGATTTGACAAAAGCAGATAGAAGCCAGTGATGTTCTCCTGCTGTGGATGTGGTACGACAAATCCATGACAGGAAACTGATGCCACGTTCTATTTCTGATGTACCCCAGCGCTCTGACACAAAGGACCATTTCAAATATTCATAAGAGAATTGTGAAAAAATTGTTTCCTCAAGAATATCAAGCAGCACAAATGTTTATAACATGCTGTTTATAACATTATTTTTCTCCAATAATATTTTTCTCTACAAAAAGGGGGCCCGGCAGAAAAATTTGGGAACCACTGGCCAACTCAAACACACAAACAGTTAAAAAAAAAAAACAATGGCACAATAAAAATAAAAATAAAAACTTTTCAGGTCTATGTCCAATCCCGCACTTTTTCTAGTTATGTAAGGTTAAAAAAAATCTTATATCGTAATATAATATCGATATCGTCAGGACTGTAAAATATTGTGATATGAATTTTAGCTCATATCACCCACCCATACTATCAATTACTGCTGCAAATATTGCATGTTTCAATGCATGACAGAGAACACATAATAATGCTGCTTAAGTAAAAACTACCTTGTCATGTGAAATCATAACATATTTAAATTAATAAAATATTATAAGTAGTGTGTGTTACCTGGTCCCATGGTTGTATTGGTATTTCGGATCCTGTGCTGAAAATAAAGGTGAATCCCATTGTGAGGTGTGTGGCCCACACGGCAAGGCCAAGTAAAGTTCTCCATCTCTGAGAGAGGGTCTCTGTACACATTAGTATAAACACAGCCAGAAACAAACACAACGCTCCTCCCACAACTCCCACAAATACGCCATGGATCTTTGCATCCTGAAAAACACACACACACATGGAGAGAGCAAGGTGTTAGGGACAAACATGCATATCACATATAAGCCAGCTCATTCAAGGGGTTTGGAAAAAGCAGTGTGTGTGGAAGCGGGTGTATGTGCTAGAGTGCATAAGCTTCGAGGGAAAAAAAAGAAACCTGTTCAAAAGAAATTTGTTAATGCTCACTCTGGAAAAACACTGTGAATGTTCGTGTGTCTACATGTTTGTGTAAGCATGGAAACATTAGTTTTGCACATTAGTTGTCATAGAGCCATTAAGGGACTTTGCTTCCCACACTATTTCTTCAATTTTCCCGCTTAAAGCAGAAAAACACAAACATAAAAAACAGAAGCCAAAAATCGTTAAAAGGCTCGAGAGATTACTTGATTCCATCTGTCACAAAGAAAACTACACACCATCTGAGTGAGCTTTTTTTTGTTTATATATATATATATATATATATATATATATATATATATATATAGGTGTGTGTGTGTGTGTGTGTGTGTGTGTGTGAAGGTGTGTATGTTTCTTGTGTGTTCTTGTGTGCCTGCGGACTGAGGGAGGTATTTGAATATTAAGTTAATTAAGAGTGGCTGACATAACATGAGTGATAACAACTGTGGTGAGTGTGTATATTGGTGCGTGGGTGAGTGGTGGGGTCGACCTAGTGCTGTGATTTGCCAACATAGTTAGGGGCTTGTAGTCTGATATTGTATATATATATATATATATATATATATATATATATATATATATATATATATATATATATATATTCATGTTAGCAGATACATTCAGAAACACCAATCATCATTTTCATATGCAGAATAGTTCTAAAAGACTAACAATATGTCAAAAATTTTATTTTATTTGAATAATATTTAAATGTATTACTATATCTTGGTCAATGAAAAATTAAGCTTTGGTGAACGAAAGAGACTTTCAAAAACATAAATATTGCATGCATCTTACTAACCTCAAACTTTTGAACAGTAGCACAATCTCTACACTAGTCATAGATAATCTATAAAAAGTCAGAGTTAATAAAGGACAAAGCAAAACGATTAAATGACGATCAGACTACAAGCCCCTAACTATGTTGGCAAATCACAGCACTAGGTCGACCCCACCACTCACCCACGCACCAATATACACACTCACCACAGTGAGTCCTCCACTCATGTTATGGCAGCCACTCTTAATTACCACTGAGCTATATCACTGACTTAACTTTCAAATACATCCCTCAATCCACAGGCACACACACACACACACACACACCTACATACTCCCATCACCCTATGGGCTTTGTGAAAGATCAAATAAATAGTAAAACACACACACATGCCCACACAAAGAGAGGCACACTGATTGTAATTCTGTTCCTCCCACGGCCGGTTGGTACCGAGAAGAGGAGGTTACAGAAGTTCGCACAGATGGTATAGTGCTTATCTGCTAAAGAGATGAACAACAGTGGTATGGAAGGAGCGTTCCCAGCTCCCTCTTCACATCCAGCGAACTCCAGAGAACGTTTATGTGTGAGTTTATGTGAAAATGTGACCGGGAGAGTGAGGAAAAAAACTATCTGATGGACCTGGCATAAACTGCCAATTATTACAATTAAAACACTCAATTCCCTGACATGGATAAAGCCAGTTCACATGAGCATTGTGATCATCAGACTTCAGTCAGATTAGGCAACTGCAGAGGATCAGCACCTCAGTCACCGCAGGATTACGTAAGAAAGGCTGCTTCAGTCATCAGAAACCATGTGAACGGCAAAAGACAAAACTGATCCAGTACATGTTGTATACCGTCTTTGCTGTGGCAATTAACGTCTCTCCTAATTTTAAATGACTTGTTCAACAGTGCACACTTGCTCTGGGTGGGTGTCTGACCTTGGGCTGGCTTTGGATTGTGGGCATGTGTAAGCATGTAGTGCATTTGTAGGAGTGTGGCATCTCACCAGTTTCAGACTGAAGAAGAGCACTAGCAGTGTGGCACAGGTGAGCATGCTCAGTCCCAGCAACAGAACGAATGGCTGGTATTGGCTAATGCCAGAAAATTTCCTGTACAGTGCTTCCTGTTTTAACATCTGCTCATTCAGCAAGTACTTCCCTTTTGCTGGCATCCTGACCAACGGCAGTGCGGCGACTGAATAATACTGGCCAATCAGAGCAGAGCGATCAGATGGCACGGAAACACAGCACCTCCCATCCAGCAGAGTGCAGCTATGCTGAAATCCCCATAGAAACCACGTGAGAGTGTGTGTGGGAGGTCATTCCAGTGTAGAACACTTCTGCTCTCCCCTCCAGAGCACCATTCTGTGCATGTCCTTTACGATCCTTCTTCTTTCTGTATTCGCTCTTTCAGCACTTTTCGTCGTCAGTCTGGTGCCTCCTGGTCCTGTTGCAGAGGGCTTCAGGATACCACATAGAGGGAATGCACTGTTATTACTGATTCTTCCACCATCCAAAAATTCCTGTCACACAAAAAAAAATAGAGAGAGTTAATTATTAGATATGCTACAATGATTAGACTAATCCAACACCTCTATAGTCATTCTGACCCACTGAAGAGCCAAGTAACTACAACCAGGAACTTTTCATTTAGAAACTAACTCGGTTTGATTCAAAACCTGTTGAATCATGCACATTTAGAGAGCATATTTTCAGGTCAACTCCTTGATCTCTATAAACACTGCTCTGTTCAGTCATTCCCACACTGGAAGCTCTCTGTGTCTGTAAAAAGGCTTTTGGGCAGAGTTCAAGATTTGTGTGGATTCAGTCCTCTCTTCATTACAGAGCCTAATGCTGATGGCTGCTGTCCATGGCATCTTCAGCCAAACCTCAACTACAACTCACACAGAGACCAGCAGAGCTCTCCAAAGAAAAACCTGAGTGAACACTGGACACAGAGTATGTGAACTCTGCCTGGCTGGACACATAGAGACCTCGATGCAGAGAGTGCTTAATGGTATTACTGTGCTTGATGTAGTCACACTGCAAACATGCAGACTGTACAGGAAAGGAAAACAGTTTAAAAAGTTGGGGTGTGTTAGATTTTTAAAGAAATTATTATTCACTTCAGCACGGAGGCATTAAAGGGGTCATATAATGCTACATGCACTTTTACAAGTTGTTTGAACTGAAATGTGTGTTGACAGTGTGTGTACACAACCACCCTATACTGATAAAAATCCACCAAGTGTTTTTTTCTTTAATCTCTTTAAATGTTTTCCCCTTTCTCAAATCGAGCCGTCTGACCGTGTGACGTCACACGGTCGGAGGCCCCTCCCACCGACTGTTTGATTGACAGCAGCGTTTCAGCATAGACTGGACTTGTGTCTTACCTAATATTATAATGTTGTGTAATCTACATATAATACTATAGACAGCCAGTTTTACTCATTGAAAGATTTATTTGTGATAAAATAATAACTTAGTATTAGAGTCTTACACACATGCTGCACAGTTAATCTAAAACATGCATTCAATTAATTTGATTCAATTAAATTAAATTGAGTGCTGACAGCTATTATGGCTAATTTGTGAAGCTTTTCGTCAGGTGTCTTTTTTTAATTATATGATGTCATTATGTTGCTGTTTTGCTGCCAGCCAATTGCTGCAATGCTGATCGTGGGTTTGAGTGTCAATACATCTTCTCTTCATGGGGAACACAAGAATGCACAGAAATCTTAGACTACTATTTTTTATAGTACAATGACCTCTTATATGTCAAAAGATCAAAGTTCATGACCCCTTTAATGTATTTTTGATCAAATAAATGCAGCCTTGGTGAACATACTTTCAAAGACTAAATCTAAAAATTTAAATATACTAGTTGACCTCCTTTTTTAACAAATTGATCAGTTCATCGTCATTTTCATCATCATGACCTGTTCCTGATCGAAATGTGCTACAAACACATTCTCTGCTGGAGGAAGCAGTCCACAGAGGAAAAAGAGCAGAAGAGTCTCTGTAAATAAGCTGTGTCCAAAGGTCATGATTTCTCAAGGTTATTAATGTTTGAGCAGCGCAACCAGATGATCGTGGAAGCGTAAGGACCAGCTTCATATCTGAATGCACACACACCATGAAACGCACCTACTGTATGAGTAACCATCCAGAGTATTCAAGTGATGCTAAACCTGGCTATGCTGCTGACGCATTGCTGACAACATGACTCGAACTCAAAAGTAAATATTATAATAACATTTTGACTGTGTTTTCATTTCCTGTAAACTCATTGGATTACTAAATAAGTATTAGAAATATCCTCTAATATGATTACAAAAGCTTAATGCTAAAGGACACGATTTAAGGTGAAAGACAGAAAGGAACAGAGACAGTGAAGGACTGCAAACTACAACATGGAGAGAAATAAGCTCCAAAGCTCCACTGAAGTGCCCCTAAAAAGAAGCATAGAAAACAGTAGAGAGAGAGAGAGAGAGAGAGAGAGGGGGGGTGAAGTGATGCTCCGTGATTTTCTCTTTGTTGAGGGTCATTAAAGACTGAATGACAGCACCGTGTCACTCTCTCACTCTCCCAGACAAATGCACCCAAGTCAACAAGCGGCCTTTATATTCCCAAACTAAAGTTACCATGGCAAAGGAACAATCCAACAGGGCAATAACCGAAAGAAAGAAAGAGACAAGGCTGGGAGGGAAAGAAAGACTGAGAGTGAATAGTCTATCCATGCGGAAACAGGGAGGGTAAAATCCTCCTGGCTGCTGCTGGAGTTCCTGGAAGTGCACTGCAGAAGAGTGCTGAAGCTCTGAACCTACACGATGATCTGACGCTTAACATGAAACAAGCACAGCACTATAATCAGGCCGCCTCCTCAGGGTCCAACTCTATGCAGCTGCACATAAACAGCACAGCAGACTGCAGCACAGACCAGGGAGTGCCACACATCACTAAGGCTCCACACTAACAATAGAGGAATTTGCTTTTCAAGGAAGCAATCATTTTTACATCTTTAACCCATTATGCATAATATACATTTTGTACAGGTCCATTATGTCATAAATAGATTACAATTTATATAAAAATACTAATAAATACAATAGAAATGCTTATATTGTTACTCAAATGTGGCATTAGTAACCTATAGTGTACTGAGAATCACTTATGTTTACTATTGTTCTCCTGCATTATCAACTGTACGAAGCATTATAGAAATAAAGGTGACTTCACCTTTCAAACTTCTGAATCCAAAGTTTTAAAGCAAAAATCAACATTATAATACTGTGTTCTCTCACGTCATCATACTCCCTCCTCATGTTGTTCCAATGACATTGCTTTTTTCTGTAACATATGCACAAAAATATATTTTGAATTATGTTTTTATTTTGTTCATATAATAAAAGTTGATGGGTCAAATGTTGTGTTTATATATTTGTGTCCAACAGAAAAAAGTTGGGAACGATAGGAATGATATGAGAATTTTTACTCTAGGGTAAACTATCCCTTTAAGCCCTCTATTTTTTGATTATCTTTAGAAACAGTAACAACACATTTTTCAATTGATATTATTTCCCACTTTCTTATTCCAAAACATCATAAAATACGAAATGCCCCTCTCTCACACTCATCTTTCATCTGCACTTCTGTGGAAAAACATGTGATGGAGAAAAGAGAAGATGGAAGTGCATGCGTGTCCAAATCTCAGAAGTCTGAATGTGAATTTTCAAGAGCTGCATGTGATGTGAGAGCTGGTATTGCCATTGGTCAAACCCAGGACAGTGGCCTTTCATCACATAAAAGCCCCATTCTCTGCTTTAAGCCAGCAAAAAACTATTAGAAAACGAATGATTTACACTCGTTATCTATCTGCTTTTCATCTCTCTTTTGTTGTCCATTCCATCATTCAGAGCTGCACAATCCATTGAAGTTTTAAAAATGCTGAATTATAGGCTAATCATTAAGGTTTTAATATGATTGTGATATGATTTTATTCATTCATCTGTGAAGTTTATAGCAATGCAGAGACCACAGACGTGCACATATATCTTCCGGTAGGGTATGTGCACTAATGACATCATAAGATAAGCAAGCAAGCAAGACAAGGTCCCTGTTTAAATTTCCATTTCATTTCCATTGATTCGGGAAAATACAGTTTTATTCACTTAAATAAAATTAATGTGGTCACACTTTATTTTAGGGTCCAATTCTCACTATTAACTAACCATTTACTATGACTTTTGCCTCAATTAACTTCTTATTTGCTGCTTATTAATAGTTTATAAGGTAGTTGTTAAGTTTAGGGTATTGGTTAGGATTAGGGATGTCATGCATTATGTGTACTTTATAAGCACTAATAAACAGCCAATATGTTAATAATAGACATGCTAATAAGCAACTAGTTATTGGTGTGAATTGGACCCTATACTAAAGTGTTACCATAAATGTTCACTATGAATAACTGGAGTGAGAAAGGTACTGGATGTGTCATGAATTTAAATACACAAAAAAAGGTTTCCTGTTAAAAAAATATCTGTTTTCTATTTAAAATATTTTTGACAGGTCTTTTACTCCTGTGAAGCCAAAGCTGAATTTTGTACATGTATGTGTATAAACAGAAGAGTAATCATAGAATGCTTACTAGATCACTCTCATTCTAGTATTCAACAAGGCTGCCAATCTGAACAGTCTAGTGCTGATGAGAGAAATCATACACTGTGTCTACTATTTGCAGCATATTATTTTGACTATATCCTCATAGATTATACCCTGCCATGATTACACATGATAACTGATTTAGCAGCCAGACACCTCCCTCAGGATTTCATGTTTACAATGGCAATCTAATTGTCATAGCTGTGGAACTACTGACCTTTATCTTTTACTACCTGCTAAAGTCATTATTTAATCTATTTTGTAAGTAAATAAATGTTTAGAACAACAATATAAATGTAGGTCAGACTATCAGTCAAACTGGCAAACGAGTGACTAAAACGAGGACAATAAGAGTATAGCATATAATAAAAAAGTATTGAGTTTTATATTGGGAAATGTAAATCATTAAACACAAACAACTGTGTCTTTGTGTGACAGGTACTACTACCCCTGAAAGTGAATAAATCCCCCATATGAAGGATATTAAATTAGCACTGATGAAGAAGACTAGGATGACAAGACTGATTAGATTATATCAGATGCTATCCGAGGCTGGTTTGGCTAATCAGCGCTGCTGTTTGCAGTTTACACAGGAAGTGGAGACTGTCAAAGGCACATGCCCGACTTGGGAACAGTAAATTAATCCTGTCCTAATCTGTTGTTGAAAGTCTTCTGCTACAATGAAGGGCTGAATGGCATCAACTTTGTAAGATATAGTTTCAAATGAGATTCAGGATAAGATATTCAGTTTAAATTTATCTGTGCATATGTTAAGAATGAACTAATTGCATGCAGACTAGTTAATTCCCAGGATTACTGAAACAATCATTTGACTTACTAAAAAAGTCATACCAGGACCAGGTATGGCTATATTCACTGTGTGACAATACGAAAAAACAAAAAACAAACAAAAAAAAATCAGTATGGATTTTGCTATACCAACACTTTCAAAACTAAAGCCAGTATTCCTCTTGACTTCAGTCAAAGTGAATGTCTGGTGTGGGTTATATAACCAGACGGTCAGCTAGTTATTACATTCAAGCGTTCACACAATTTTTCCACCCTAAAATGTGAATGTTTACACAGTGTGTTCAATAAAGACATGAAAATGTACCATTGTTTATGTTTTATTTGTTTCAGCAGACTGTGTCTGTCTATAACATCGCGAATGCCAAGCAATATTCAGCTTATGACAGTCCTAACTCACATAAATGCACTGGTCTGACACATAAACATTATAAAAACATAAACGCTCTGTGAAATATGTAGAGCATATTCTGGAAAGTAACACTGTACTTCAGGTTCTTTTATTACTGTTTACACAATAACAAAAGTGCGTCACATGAACCACACGAAGAGCAGATGGGCCTACGTAATTTTATGGTGACTTCACAGAATGTAGACCAGTGTTGGGCAGTAACGCATTACTTAGTAACGTGTTACAGTAATTTGATTACTTTTATTAGAAATGGAGTAATTTAATGCGTTCAAAATAGTAATTAGAGTATAGTTACAAGACGAGGTCTCTATATGCTATTGCCGCGTAACATATTAAAATATCTTAAACAAGTAAATTGTTATTCATCTATTGCACATTGAACTAATATAAAATAAAAATGATTAACACGGCCAAGCGTAGGCAGAGATTCTATTTAGACTATAGGCGGTTTCATCGGGCGCACGCGCCTGGCCCTAAGTTAACTTCCGGTCTGTGTTCTGTATATCGGTCTGGCTGCGGTGCCATCTACAAACGCAGTTAAAGTCAAGGTAATGAGTGGACTGAAGTTGGGCTCAGGCGGGTGTGCTGTGGGATGTGTTTCCCATAGATTTATTTATTTGTGGAGACTCGCCACGATTTTAAAACTGATTGATTTTCAAAAAGGCTTCGTTGAATAAACAAAAAATAATTATTCCTTACATTTATATGTTTAAATATCAAAACGAGACACAGGCGTTTTATATCACTATTTCTGAAGGAAGACTTGCGTGTTATATGCCTGATAATGCAGCATTTGTGAGGGTAGCTCTGCTTTGTTTAAAACTGCTATTTCTCGCGCTTAAAAGCATCTCCTGCTGTCAAATAATTAGCATTTTCTTTAAGTCCACCTGATTTACACAGCAAACAATTTTTTTTTTTAGCAAAAAATATCTACTCTAGAGGGACTTGGCTGTTGTTATTGATTCTATTTGGAAGTCTACCGGATGTTAAGTTAGGTCCACAAAAGCGAGCATGCGCAGTAACGTTTGTTTATGTTGTTGCCGTTGAAACTGTCTATAACACGTGTTTGCTGCGTTTGAACAATGTTGATGTCTGGAATGCAATGGCCGGTCAAGAGTGCAGTGCTGTATGAGCTTATAATATGACAGAACTAATTTAATTTATGTAAATGTAAATTTGAATTACTGACAAGTATCATTGAGCAAAAGTGCAATAACTGAACATTTTTATGTTTTCAATTTTTATGAGTTTTATAGACATGTATTTTTAAACAGCTATTTTTTTTATTTTATTTTTTTTATCTCAGACTGCAAATATCCAGTTTTTTTAAATACAGCTTCAAGTTTTCAAGTTGAAAGGAAATTCGGAACATCAAATACAATATTCTAAAATTCCAAACGCAGAAATTAAGATCGTACAGAAAGTAGGTCAGAGGTAATCCACAGGGAAGAATAGATGATCTCTGAAAAGACAAATTAAGCATTTTAGCCAATTAGTAGTTTTCCGGCGTGAGCGTGGGGTTAAAAATCTACATGATCATGAATCATCCAGAGGTAGCCTAAGTGATTCTTAAACATTTATGGTTTTTATACTTAGAAACATTTGTCTAAGTCAGTACCTAAAAGTATGTAATTTTAAAAAATTTGCAAAAGTCAATCTTTCATACCAAACAAGACCACAGAAGGACACCAAAGGACTGCATTCACAGATCCATGCAGAATAACTAAACACAACAAAGTACAAAAGAAAAATTAAACCATTCAGAATGTGTGTAGAATCAGTGATCATAAGGCCGATCAGTGTCATCAGTGAATAGTTCCTCTGTAAGAATAAGCAAATTGATCCTTAGAAACTCCTCCAAAACCGACTTCTTTGGCTAGCATCCACTAAAAAATACTTGCTGTACATTAATATTTTTTTTTACTATGAATATACCAAACTCTGTTCAAGCAGAAATAAGATGTAATAGCGATCTGTGCGATCAAATAGAGCTACGCACTAATGCAGTAAAACGTCGGCAGTGTGAAAGTATTTAAAACGAAGCACCGACAGCGAGAGACTGTTTAGTGCACTGATGCTGGTAGTTAGGATACTATATGATGATTGAAATCACAAATTAAAAACAATTAGTAAATAAACTGCAGAATGTTATATGTTGTAATGCATGCACAAATTGCATGTATTCTGACAGCGCTGCACAAGATCACGGTGCCAGGGCTTACAGTCCAAAGCACAAGGAAAATCTGCGCTGAAACTTTTATTCGTCGGTTCCTCAGTAACATTTCTTGGTGATTTTTTTTTAAATACATGTGACAATGTGATATGTGCAACAAACATCTTCCCAAATTTGTAATGAGAGTTGTTAACAAAAATAAGCATGAGATCTTCCTGCAAGTTTCTGCCAAAATAAAAGCAGAGAAAAATCAACAACTCCATCAACATTCAGAAATTATAGTATTGTAATTGTACTGTTTTTCTGTAAAATAGAATGAAAAGTAAGACAATAATAATGATAATAATAATTACCCTACAACAGCACTATTAATACATGTATTATAACATTCCCACATAGTGTTCCAATTGGGATCTGTAATATACTAATGTTTTTAAAGTCTCTTCTGCTCAAAAAGGCTGCCTTAATTTGTACAGTAAAAAATACATGCTTGTTTCAAGTCTCAAAAATGGCCCAAAAATAACATTTTACTAACTTTTTATTTTTAAGTAAAATAATGCTTTGTTGGAATAATGTCATCTAGAATGTAAATAATATTATATTATAAGTTAATATTTTTAAATTGTTGTTTTGTAATTATAATTTTTTTTTTTTTGAAAAGGAGGACAAGACAGTAAAAAGCTAATTTTGGCAACTTAAACTTATGCAATGGTGAAAAAAGAAATGGCAAAATAGGCCTACATTGGGGAAATAATGCAAAAGAACTGTGTTGTCGCACTTTTATATTAAGATCTTTCCACAGGAAATAATGGACTGATCCATGTAATACAGTAAATGTGACAATTCTCCCAAACTCCTGAAATGAGCCTATATAGCAATTTTATTATTTATATAAAAAAATAATCTATTCTGGATGCTGTTACAGGGGACTACAAGGCGATAGAGGTACACTATATATATATATATATATATATATATATATATATATATATATATATATATATATATATATATATATGGGAGATTCATATATTAGTTTAATGTGTATTGAGAAGAAATTAATGGTTATACTGTATGTTTATTCATGTACTTATTCATGCCAATGACGCCATTACGTCAAGTGCAAAAGAACCGGTGAACCGTTTTCTTCAACCGATTTATTGAATCGAACTGTCCGAAAGAACTACTGGTGATCCGAAAACCGATGCAACCGGTTCTTGACTCGTGAACGAGTCATTATCTGGCTTGGCTCGGTGTTCATCTTCAGTTCTCTCTTCACAGCAGTTCAGTCAGTGTACTGTTTTAGTAAATGAATTACTCCGGGATATTGGTTTGTTTTAACTCCGAGGGAGTGTCAGACACATTAAAAAAGTTAACAGCTTAAGTCATTTGTGGATTAATGCGTATTGGAGACGCGAACCGTTTAAAACGATTCAGTTCGATTTGGTGAACTGGTTCAAAAAGATCCAGTTACATCGAATGATTCGTTCATGAACCGGATATCACAAACTGCCTCGTTTTGAACTCTCTCTCATAAAAGACACGGAAGAGAAGACAATGCTGAATAAAGTCGTAGTTTTTGCTATTTTTGGACCAAAATGTATTTTCGATGCTTCAAAAAATTCTAACTGACCCTCTGATGCCACATGGACATGGACTCTGGTTGGTTTATTGCATGTTACGCCCAAAAAAACACCCATTACTCATAAAGAGAATAGGAACAACCCGTTTAGACCATGCGCCCGGGTGCGCCAAACGTTTTTTCCGTCGTTAAAATCCCAAAAGTGGATTTTGACACGCCCTGAGTGCACCTGCGCCGTGCGCTCAACACTTTGCGTTTAGATCGTTAAAATAGGGCCCTGACTGTTTAGTTTAGTTAATTTGTTTTGTTAAAAAATAATTAAAGCTGCTGTCCGAAAAGTTTTGCCTCTGTATTTTATTTCATTCACATGTGTTTCATAAACACATAATCTTTTCTGGATTACAATTTGACATCGAAATGATACATTTATTTATTCTAGCTGCTGTATGAAAAGGCTATAAACGATCTGCTACCTGCAGGATCCTCACATGTGATAGCCTATTACACAGGACAACTTCTTTATGTTTACAGACGTGACTTAATGACGCGGCAGCATGCTTGAATTTCCCGCTAAAACCTACCCATACCACGCAAATTAGAAAACATCATTATAAACTAACCATTGTGAATCGGGCTAAAGTAAGACGGTAGTTTTGAACACTGGCTGGTTATGTGCTTGCTCAAATATTGATTTCAGATTGTTTTTAACCAAACAAAAAATGTCACGGACTGCAGCTTTAAATGGAATTGTAAAGTATTAACATAAGAATACAAAGGTTGTAAATAGAAAAGACGATATTAATTCAGAGAGGAGGAGGGTCTTGGAGTAAAAAAGTTTGAGAACTACTACCTTAGAGCATAGAAAAGCAAATTAGTCCCATCTTGTTTTAAACTTGAATTTCTACCTAATCCATCTCCAGCGGTACGACTGCATTTCCTGGAAGCACACTAGGATGAGTACAATGTTTGATTTTGCAGTGGGTGGCACGCAGTCGATTTCAGCATATTGCCTTATCAGGATGGAGTGTTATAACTCTCACATTAAGTGTTGCCAATCTGTTCACAGCATCACATTTCATCCCACGAGTTAAATTAGTTTTGCAATACAGACACAGTAGTGCAGCCATAAACACTATAACCATAGAAACATATGAAATAGAACATAAAAGGGAAACAGACTGTAACGATTATAATGACCTCATATGGCTCCACCCAAAACAGCTTCCTAAAGCAAATCTGTCCATTCTGCTGTAGGATTCACACAAATCTGCTTTTAGCCAGATTAATCCTGTGCCACACAACATATATCGTCTTTCTCAAAAATATATATATATATTGGTAAATATTATATATTTATTTGTGCTGCTCATTTCCCCTATTTCTACATTTACACTATCAGAAAAAGGGTACAAAGCTGTTATCCTGTAAGGTGCAAAGCTAAAAGATACATCTTTGTAACTGATGTACATATAAATGGTGCTTATATCTTTTTTTCATGATGCGCATTACAGTGCTGTAATGCCTAAATTTACTTATTGCATTTAAAACTATCTATTTTTATCATTCCATTTTATAATAATACACAATTCGCCAAGCTGTGACATTGGAAGGGCTGTGTCAATGTGAAACATGGCGGAAACACTGTTATACAAGTTAATCTCATATCATCTAATCTATGTAGAGATCAGAGCAGAAAGCAAGTCTGTAGCAAATGGTGTTGATCAAATTCACCGTTTGCTTAACATTTAGTTGTGATACCATTTACAAATAAGTTAAATATATATATATATATATATTTATAATTGTGAATTCAGCTGTAGTTATTTTGGTTTACTGCTCAGAATATAATTATTTTGTTTTGTTTAGACTACTTCCATGTTATGTCTCCGACTCTGAATGCATGACATGTTATAATAATGAACGCACAATGAAAGGCACCATTATGACAGACTGCTGAAAGTATCTGCACACCCAACCGGGTCAGACTAGTAAATTACAAATAAACATTCACACTCTCTGCAGAATATCATTAGCTGGGGCGATGTGATGTGTAGTTCAGGTAAGTGTTGCACAGGAGGGCATTATTATCCTCCATCTGAGGTTAGAGTCAGGGCACCCAGCCATTCCACACCTCCAATATCTGATTACTGTGCGTGTAATTATATGTGATGTAACTACCGGCGATCTGGTCTTTCTCTTTCATTAGGAGCCACCATCAGGACTAAATGGCTGACTCATCTCACTGTCTGTCTTTCTGCGTGTTCACTGATTTTCATTTCTGTCTCCTAAGTATCCCCAGATAGTTTCTCAAGGTCTGAGCCTAATGTTTTTCTTTGATAACAGGGTTCATAATACTAGGGATGTGCAAAAATATTATTATTCAAATCAAGCAGTCAGTGGGTTGCCTGAATGACTGGTCAATTAATATAATTTATTTGGTTTAAAATACATTATTTCTTTTAAAGTCGAATTCAGGGGTCTCAAAACTCATTTTTAAAAGTTGGACACTTTTAACTTAAAATGCTTTTAAAAACATTTTGAGGCATAACATTGTATCAAATAAATGCATCCTGGCTGTTGTTCAGCTAACCCATTAGTTTACTATTGTGACTTCTCCCTACTTAATACTGACTGTTCTGTAGAAAAGAAATGACTGGATATTCTGTTTTAGCATGAACTCAAGTCTGTTCAGAATGAAGCTCATTCTCTGATATACTCCATGCATCAACTGTTTTCATTCTCTCCCTTTTCTCTTCCAGTCAATGAAAGCAGCCGTTGTGTCAGAAAGTGGTGCCCTGGTGTTGCATTACGCTGTTTCAAATAAGTGTGCATGTGCGTGCGCAAAATCAACAGTGTTTTTGCAGGTGTGTGCAACTGTGTGGAGCTATGCAGGAACATTCAAGCAGAAAGTGTATGTCTGTGTGTTTCCCCTGCACAATATCATGATTCACTCCCTTTTTCTGTGGTGGATAGATACTACAACCCACACAAAAGTAAGATTATAACTAGGAATAAGTAGTTTATTCACTAACTTGCTGTATCAGTTTAGCCAGTTATGTGTGTGTGTGTGTGTGAGAGAGAGAGGGGGGGGGGGGCTGAAAGGTTGATTATTAGCTAAGTAAAAATGGCAATCTTGTACATTAATCACCTCCTTTAACACCCTTTTTCTGGTCACTCTCTAATTCCCACAAAAACAGATAAATGCACTAAAACATACGTTTTACAAATTAAAAATACAATTTCTTCCCTTAAAGGCAAAGAATCCTTAATGACAATTGCTGTAAAACCGCAGAAAAGTGAGAGCATGACATCATCTCCAAGCTCACGTTACAAAAAACGAACAAGACGTGTTCAGACCTCATGCTTTCGCAAACAAATCCACTTCAACGTTTTAACCATTAGCCACACACATGCATGCTAGGTGATGATGTGAACGACGTGGCGTCAACATGAAGCAGATTTTTGTATTGTTGTGCTGATAAAGGCTGTCGGAGTGAGTGGGCACAAGAATAATAAGTCGATGAAATACACATCACGCGCAAATGCAGAAGACAGAATCCACCATTTTCTGAGCTGAGAAACTCATCAAGGACAACCTTAGATGTCGACTCAATCTAACCACACACCAACCCATTTCCTTAGCAACCGTGAACCATTTCCCTAACTACAGGGCTGAAGGCAGTGCAGTACAGGCGTCAGATCTGTGAGGTACATCGCTTCGAACAACAATGAACCTTTTCTGAGAGATTTCACTGGAGAAGGACTGTTGTTTTCTCAGGCTCTGCAAGTCACTTGTCACAGTGCAAAGATAAGTGTGTCTCAGACGTGTCATGTGACAAAATACCGGAGCCACCTGGACTCCTACAGAGCACAAACACACAGACTATATCACTTCTTCTGGCCGTCAGGTGCGTTCACACATAAATAGGCTTCCTATGGTTCCAGAAACCTTCTTTTAAATAGAAAAACATCAACAGAATAAACACGACAAACTTGAAAAAGGATGATTTAAAGGGATTATTCACCCAAAAATTGAAAACGGACATGGCAGACACTATATTGAGGCTTATATGGATTAAAACGCTGCTGTTGTGTTGACTTTACGATGGTACGTACTGTTTAAAATGTGTTCTTATTGTTCCTGCAGCTCAAATGGCAGAGCATTGTGTTAGTAAGCGCAAGGTTGGGGGTTCGAATCCCAGGGAACACATTTTAGGAAAAATTTTTTAGCCTGAATGCAATGTTAGTTTGGATAAAAGCGTCTGCTAAATGCATATACGTTTTAAAGGTACTAGATTGCATCATTTTCAAAACTGTTTTATATGGTTTTTGTCAACTGAAAGTTTTTGGAAAGATGTTTTGTCGGCCCAACAATCGGTATGTTGTTAAACAAAGGTACAATCCATTAAACGCACTTTATTTCTATCCCTCACATCAAGAGTCACAATATGTAGGAGCCACTTAGCATATATTTAATTAATTACGCAATCTGATGTCAATCCCAGAAGTATCTAATTTTCTTTCTTCTGTGGCGCACAAGATGATATCTGAAGGACGTTTGAACCATTTTGTCCATACAATGCACGTCAATTGTTTTCCAAAACAAGAAGTAAATAAATAATGAAACTATTTTCATTTTCGAGTGAACAAAAATCTCCTTACATTAATAAAAATGTGTAAAAACGCATTGTGGACAGCAGGATAGGTTTTTCAATGTCTCTTCATAATCCACACCATTCAGGAAAGAGAATCCCCCATTCACAAATACTCACTGTTACAAATACACCCAAATCTGCCAACCCCAATATTACATATGCATAATAACAAATGAAAAACATTGCAAGAGCATGCAACAATTGGTGTTCAACGTGGACTGAAGAAAACCGCAATCGATAAAAACACCACCGCGGCGACACACCCTCTATACAATGCTTCATATAAGCACCTGAAATACCTTTCAATGGCAAATGATCTTCAGAAAGAGCTTCAAGTGTCACATCCACTTTTAGGACAAAGAGAAAAGAGCGTCAAAAGGGTCAAGAGCGGGAGAACTTCCACGCAGTCCACAGTGCACAGGGATAACGTCCACACCTCTGCGTCTCAGAACGAGAGCGCATGTGAAGGAGAGACAGTGAAAAACTGAGAAGACAAGGCTAGACAAAACATTACATCAGTGCTACGAGCAAACACACTTCGCGAAAGAATGTTCAGAATGCATATGAAACACAGATACCACTCCTCCACTATATACTATAATCATAATATTTTTGACATTATCAAGTACTGTTTGTTTATATGCAAGCCTTTGTGCCTGTGGGAGAAAAAGAGGGGTTGCAGGAAGGGATGGGCAGAGGATATGCATCAATTAAACAGACCGGTGCGGTCCAGTAGATGAGGGTAAAGAGGGAGGGAAGAAAAACAAAATGAGAGAATAAGAGAGGGATTACAGGAAAGACACCATAACAAAGACAACAGATATGCTTTTTTCTGTCAACTCAAGTGTGCTTTATATGAGAGGATCAGATGGTAAGACGTGGCAAATGAAATCACCTCTTCATCTCTCACAGGCCAAAGATCTGACATGACTTGTATGATCTCAAAAACTGATGAACTCTTTGAAGTATTCGGCTTCATAATAAAGTCTCTTACAGAGTGCATCATGACCTCAGATGTGGATTTTCAAGAGGATAGTATTACGTAAATGCCATAGACCTTTTACATGGTAAACGGCTACAGAGATTTTCAGGCTTCTAGGAAAAAAACTGCACTTACATGTGGCCGTTACGTTTGAGACAACAGAGTAGTATGCAACACATCTTGCATTGTCTCTTCTAGAGAAGGTTTATCAAAACAACACAAATTCCACAATGACAATTCTGGTTTGGTAAATCTAACACAGCACACTTGTTTGAAGTACAGATGAACAAACAGGAGAATGATACATGATCCAACCCTTTCTCTCCTCTCCAGTCCTCTTTCTTCGTCAAACATTTCTGAAGGTTATCCTAAAATGCGCAGAAGACATCAAAACAACACACACACATAAAATACCATTCAAAAGTTTAGGATCAGTAAGATTTTAATAAATAAATAAATAAAATAATAATAAAATAAAAAAAATAATGCTCTTATTCAGCAAGGTAAATCAAATTTATCAAAAGTAGTAGGAAAAAAGACTAAGAAAATCTATTTCAAATAAATGGCGTTCTTTTGATCTAAAAAAAACATCAAAAAATCTTGGGAAAAAAGTATCTTGCTTTTCACAGTTTAAAATATGAAGCATTACAACTATTTTTAACAATGTGACTGATAATAATTAATATTTTGTGAGCACTAAATCAGCATATTAGAATGGTTTCTAAAGACTGTAATGGCTGCTGAAAATTTGGCTTTGCCATCACAAAAAAAAAAAATGCATTTTAGCATATTCAAATAGTAAAAAGTTATTATTACTGCCAAAAAACAACTGAAGCCTATTTCACTATATTACTTTTTTTAATCAAATTAATGAAGAATTGGTGAGCAAGAGACTTTTAAAAACATTTAAAATATATATTTCAATGGTAGTATATATGTGTCTTAAGCTATCAAGACTTCTACTTTAAATAATGCCAATTATAATTACTGCAGACTAAACGTAATCTAAAACAACCCCTAAAAGTATGCATTTTTGTCCAATTAAAAATACTACTGTGTAACAATTCATATTTTTAAGAATTTATTTTATAGTTTTATAGTACAAAAATGTGTGTACAAAATATGATATATATTTAATTTTTGAATATGTGTCCATAAGGAGGTTCGCTAAATTTGGAGAAAGATTCTAGTGGCAACAGACACACAAGAACACACACAGGAGACCCTATGAGTCATCTGATGACACTGACTGAAGTGTTTAGAATTTTGACTTTTGCTAAGCTGAACGCCTTTTCAAGAGAAAACATCTCCTCCTCATATTTTGAGCACACAGGTGTGAGATCTTGTTTTAACACAGAGCTGTGAAGTAACTCAAATAGACCAAATCTAAAATAGATCATCCAGCACATACTTCACTGCCCACAAAGCCAGTTCAGCAACAGACTGAACTGAGGGGGAGCAGATTTGACCTACTGAGTGACAGTCAGTAACCTTTTGTGGTAGCTGTAATCACACTACATGGACTGTTTGCTTAAGATTTAATTCAACATATGTCTGCGATGCTGTCACTATATCTCAGTTGACCGATCGCTCCCTCTCGTACTCTATGTGCTCTGTGTTTGTCCTATGTGTGGTAAGGGTGGATTGCTGCAGATGGATCAGCCTGTCAGTCAAACAGCACAGCAAACCACAGCACTCAAAAACCAAAACACAATAATGAACTGCCATATCAAATATCTCACCAAAGCCTATAAAGAGCAGCTCGGCACCACTCCGTCTGTTATTGGTTAGGTGATTACATTACTGGATGGATTGATTTTGTGTAATTGGCTAAAGGGATGAAATAAAGGGATTCAGTGGTCATCAACTCATAATGTATAAAACATCTTCATAGCAGAGGTAGTTCTGTAGTTGTTTTCCTTGAAAATAATTATATATATATATATATATATATATATATATATATATATATATATATATATATATATATATACACACACACACACACACAGGTCCTTCTCAAAAAATTAGCATATTGTGATAAAGTTCATTATTTTCCATAATGTAATGATAAAAATTAAACTTTCATATATTTTAGATTGATTGCACACCAACTGAAATATTTCAGGTCTTTTATTGTTTTAATAATGATGATTTTGGCATACAGCTCATGAAAACCCAAAATTCCTATCTCAAAAAATTAGCATATTAGCCTATGAAAAGGTTCTCTAAACGAGCTATTAAAGGGGGGGTGAAATGCTATTTCATGCATACTGAGTTTTTTACACTGTTAAAGAGTTGGATTCCCATGCTAAACATGGACAAAGTTTAAAAAATTAAGTTGTACGTTTGAAGGAGTATTTCTATTCCAAAAATACTCTTTCCGGTTTGTCACAAGTTTCGGAATTTTTTTTTCGAGTATGGCTCTGTGTGACGTTAGATGGAGCGGAATTTCCTTATATGGGTCATGAGGGCACTTCTCCCGGAAGAGCGCGCGCTCCCGTGTAGCAGAGCACTGAGAGCACAACAGACATTCACTGATCAGAGCGAGAGACCGAAATGTCACAAAAGAAGTGTGTTTTTGGTTGCCAGGGCAAGACAACCCTGCACAGATTACCAAAAAAAAAAAACATTAAGGGACCAGTGGATGGAGTTTATTTTTACAGAACATCAAAGGAGTTGTGCAAGTGTTTTTGTTTGTTCCCTGCATTTCGAAGATGCTTGTTTTACAAACAAGTCCCAGTTTGACGCCAGATTTGCGTATCGTTTATTTCTTAAGGATGATGCAGTCCTAACGAAAAAGGGTCACGATCGTGTGTTGGAACCGCAGGCGGTGAGTAAAATTGCTTCAAATATCTCTGTGTTGTTAACTTAGCTATCGGCTCATAAGCACATCAGGTAAACCTTGTACACCTTTAAAGAAAAAAAAAGATGACATAAAGTGGAACTTAGTCATTTTCCAAAACCGCTAAGCAAATATATACAGTTTCAAAACATACCACATAGAGACGTCCTGCTGTAGTCATTGTTGCTGCTGCTGCTCTCGTTCAGTTTCAGCCTCGGGATCTGATTCTGGATCATAAATAAACGGCTGAATCTGACTGTTAGCCATGGTTTGTTTTGGATGATGTTTTTTTTATTCTCACGATAATGTCACAACTTCCAAACGCTCTCAACGCAAAAGCCTACTCGCGCTCGTGATTCTTTAGCTCTGCCCACACGTCACGCCTCCAGTCGCTCGTGTTTTTCCGAAAAAAAATGGGCACAGACTATTTTTCTCCTATAAATATAATAAAACTAAAGACTTTTTGGAGATATGAAGGATGCAGTACTACTCTATAGGTACTCAAGATTAACAGGAGATTTCCTGTTTCACCCCCCCCCCCCCCTTAACCTAATCATCTGTATCAACTAATTAACTCTAAACACCTGCAAAAGATTCCTGAGGCTTTTAAAAACTCCCAGCCTGGTTCATTACTCAAAACCGCAATCATGGGTAAGACTGCCGACCTGACTGCTGTCCAGAAGGCCATCATTGACACCCTCAAGCGAGAGGGTAAGACACAGAAAGAAATTTCTGAACAAATAGGCTGTTCCCAGAGTGCTGTATCAAGGCACCTCAATTGGAAGTCTGTGGGAAGGAAAAAGTGTGGCAAAAAACGCTGCACAACGAGAAGAGGTGACCGGACCTTGAGGAAGATTGTGGAGAAGGACCGACTCCAGACCTTGGGGGACCTGCGGAAGCAGTGGACTGAGTCTGGAGTAGAAACATCCAGAGCCACCGTGCGTGTGCAGGAAATGGGCTACAGAGAAGCAGCACTGGACTGTTGCTCAGTGGTCCAAAGTACTTTTTTCGGATGAAAGCAAATTTTGCATGTCATTCGGAAATCAAGGTGCCAGAGTCTGGAGGAAGACTGGGGAGAAGGAAATACCAAAATGCCTGAAGTCCAGTGTCAAGTACCCACAGTCAGTGATGGTCTGGGGTGCCATGTCAGCTGCTGGTGTTGGTCCACTGTGTTTTATCAAGGTCAGGGTCAATGCAGCTAGCTATAAGGAGATTTTGGAGCACTTCATGCTTCCATCTGCTGAAAAGCTTTATGGAGATGAAGATTTCGTTTTTCAGCATGACCTAGCACCTGCTCACAGTGCCAAAACCACTGGTAAATGGTTTACTGACCATGGTATTACTGTGCTCAATTGGCCTGCCAACTCTCCTGACCTGAACCCCATAGAGAATCTGTGGGATATTGTGATGAGAAAGTTGAGAGATGCAAGACCCCACACTCTGGATGAGCTTAAGGCCGCTATCGAAGCATCCTGGGCCTCCATAACACCTCAGCAGTGCCACAGGCTGATTGCCTCCATGCCACGCCGCATTGAAGCAGTCATTTCTGCAAAAGGATTCCCGACCAAGTATTGAGTGCATAACTGAACGTAATTATTTGAAGGTTTACTTTTTTTGTATTAAAAACTCTTTTCTTTTATTGGTCGGATGAAATATGCTAATTCTTTTAGATAGGAATTTTGGGTTTTCATGAGCTGTATGCCAAAATCATCATTATTAAAACAATAAAAGACCTGAAATATTTCAGTTGGTGTGCAATGAATCTAAAATATATGAAAGTTTAATTTTTATCATTACATTATGGAAAATAATGAACTTTATCACAATATGCTAATTTTTTTAGAAGGACCTATATATATATATATATATATATATATATATATATATATAATTTTTTTGCCATTTGGCCCAGCCATAACTTTTAACATGTAGAACACATTATGAAAAGAAAACTGTAGAATTCCCTTAATAGTAAACATTTTTTATTAACTTATTAATTTCGTATCAATTAGATAAAATTTGCAGGCATTTTTGCATATGCAAAAGAAAATAACACAAAGTAAGTTGAGGAAGTCACTCCCTTATAAAACAACGCATTCCATTCAGTGGAAGAGACATCGCCTGATTGGATATGTGGATGGTCAACTCCAGAAAATCTCCACAGGAGGAAGGGAGTGTGTACTACACATGGAGCAGGGGTGGAACAAACTCAGGGGATATCAGAAAAAGAACATCCAAGACACACACACACACACACTTGAATGTTTAACCTCTCTACCATTTATAGATAGCAAGAGAGAAGGGTGGAGAACTCGTCAAAGGTCAGAGGGGGTCCATGTGCTTCTCAAATTAAAGATAAGAAATCTCCATTGTCTTGGAGAGTGATTGTATATGTCTTTTAAAGTAAGAGAGAAGAAAGTAATCTTGGCTGTCATCAGTGTCCAAAGTTAAATAGTTAGAAAGAAAGAAAGAAAGAAAGAAAGATAGATAGATAGATAGACAGACAGACAGACAGACAGACAGACAGAGAGAGAGAGAGAGAGAGAGAGACAGACAGACAGACAGACAGAGAGAGAGAGAGAGAGAGAGAGACAGACAGACAGACAGAGAGAGAGAGAGACAGACAGACAGACAGACAGAGAGAGAGAGAGAGAGAGAGAGACAGACAGACAGACAGAGAGAGAGAGAGACAGGCAGGCAGAGAGAGAGACAGACAGAGAGAGAGAGACAGACAGACAGACAGACAGACAGACAGACAGACAGACAGACAGAGGGTGAGACAGGCAGGCAAACAGAAAGACAGACAGTAAGACAGACAGACAGACAGAGAGAGTGAGACAGGCAAACAGAAAGACAGACAGGCAAGGAAGGCATGCAGATAGACAGACAGAGAGAGAGAGAGAGCGAGAGAATTTAACCTCATGTCTGTCTGTAAGAAATGCTTGCCACCACGTTCAGGCAAGAGTCTGACACTGCTATCAGTGAACTCAGCAAACTCTTTGTTCAACACCGCACAGATGACCAGAACAAACAACTCCTGCAGTGAAAAACAACACAACAGTCCTTTGGGTAGTGTAAAAATCTACTTGCATTGTGTAAATGCTACATACAGTATGGGTACTGTAACAGAATGTTAAACGTCACCCTAAACAAAAAAAAATGACTCACGTCATTCCAAACCCTTAAATACCTTAATTCGTCTTCAGAACACAAATTAAGACATTTTTTATTAAATCTGAGAGCTTTCTGACACTGCATAGACAGCAAGGGGAAGGTAGCAATGTGACATCAGTGGTTTAACCAGAATTTTATGAAGCTATGAGAATAGTTTTTGTGCACAAAGAAAACAAAAATGACAATTTTAACATTTTTTTTTTCTATTTCATGTTAGTCTTCGACACGAGAGTACCATGACGTACACCTGTGCATTTCTCTGCTCATAAACAGGACCTACAATTTCAAACATAACAAAAACACAAGCTACAAAATCAAACAAATAAATTATACTTAAAACATTGCATTGTAGAAAAAATTATCTAAACTCAATTATGCTACATAAGAGGTAAAAAGAGATTAAGAAAGATGAACATTTTAAGGCTCATAATGGGCATTTCTCAGAAGTGACAGCTTATGAAAGTATCCTGCATCAAGCATCTCATGTCAAACTGAAACCTATATATCTCACTCTCAAAGATTTTTATAGATCACTCACTCTCAAAATGATAGCACCCTCCAGTCTGTCATCCACCAGGACAATTATTTCATTAGTCCATATAAATTGACATTAGCAGCTAATTTAGCACATCCTAGCATATTTCTTGCAAAAATATGAGGCTGCTGTCAAGAAGCCCAAAAAAACCCATTCAACAGACAGTTGAAGTGTTGACAGAACACGACATAGTATGAAACAATTGTGAGTTTTCAAGTTTAGTTTTCAAAATGTACTTTACTTTTGTCGATAGGGATCAACCAAAGAAACAAACTGTTTTGACTTGTTCCAATGCAAAAATATTATTTTTAAACACTGGTAAGCAGTTGACAACATTAATGTTCTGTTCTAGGTGACTGTCAAAGATTTTTGTCATAGCAAACTTTCAGAATCACTTCCTGTTGCCTAAACCCTTTCATCGACCATGAACTGTTATGAGTGGAAGAGTTCATCTGTATACAGTGCTGACAATGGCAGCCAAGCCAGACTCTGTACCACAATGACAAGGTTAGGTAAGAGCAGATGTGTGACCTATGAAACATCATTCATCATCAAAGATACATAAACATTAGGGATGTAACGATTACCGCTTTGATGATAAATCGTGATAAAATTCCCCATGGCTAGAATTACCATTTCATCTTTTAATTATAATTAAAATCATATTATATTTCCAATTAATAAATACTGTCCAATACGTTATAGGTGAAAACAGGGCGGAAAAGCTGGGAGGTTTTAAAAGGGCGCAAACATTACTCTTCTTCTTCTAATAACATTATATGGCAGATGGCAAACCAAATATATATTTGCTTATTAGTGCTTCTCACTTCAGTCCAGTTAGCTGTAAATGCACCAAAAGTTGGTTTGCCATCCGCCATAAAACATTATTAGAAGAAGAAGAAGAGTAATGTCCGCCCTGCGCTGTTGTAACTGATTAGTTCGGTGGCGCTGGTAAACACATCCTCTCTGAGCTGCCAAGTGAGTCCTTTGAGCCGCGCCGATGACAGGTCAGCGCTGCCCGAACACTTAAATACCATGCTGTTTCGTCCCACTTTTGGGTTGTTTGGCTTCCCATAGCCACCTGTTGTCAGCGAGTGGATTTACAGAGACTTATATTTACATTCAGCCTGTATGCAGAAAACAAGCTATTCTACACATTTAAACAATTGAGATAAGTTATCTAGACTCTTTATGTGTCTGTACTTTTTTAACATCTCCAGCTTATTTTAACAATACCGTAATAACACTGAAGAGCGTGATAATAGTGGTCACTATAATCGTGATAAGAAATTTTTATATCATTACATCCCTAATAAACATCCAACATGTTTAGTTTACAACCTGTTTCTGCATAAATTAAGCAATGACTAATTTAAACTCTTCTTTTATACTAACTGGTTGTGTAAAGTTGACTGTGAAAAACTGGAGCCACAAGATAAGCCCAATCACATTTCCAAGAGGACAGCGTGCGCTAAGCTGCTGTCGTATCACAACATAGGAACTGCTGGCACAATCAGAACTCATTACGTATTAGGGCTGAAATGATTCCTCGAGTAAATCGATTACAAAAAAATGATCGAGGCAAATTCCTCTACCTCTAAGCCTCTTTTAATTTATTTTAATGCACTTGTAAGTCTGCATCTGCTGTAAAGCAAGAAGAAGAAGATGCCTCGTGTGCCTGCTTCTGAGAACACACTCAAGAGGACACACTCAGGAGAGTTCAAACAGTTAAGACATTGTGTGAATCAGATGTAAAAAAAAACCAATATAAATAATGTTCAGTTTTTTGCACAGACTGATCAACTGTTTTTGTTTGTGTTTTCTTTTTTTTTAGCTTTTTTGCATGTTTTAGCCATGATTCCCATCCACTTACATTATAAGGCTGATAAACTTCAATGGTGTCAGTTTTTAAAAATCTCAGTTTGAGTTCTGCTGAAGAAACAAAGTCACCTTCATCTTGGATGCCCTGGGGTTAAGCAGATAAACATCAAATTTTAATTTTTGGGTGAACTATCCCTTTACTATTTTGCTGACTTGGAGTGGATCTCAACAAATGTACAAAAGTATCCAAAAATAAATAAATATCCGCGCAAATGTATTCGCTCGCTGTAGAAATTCGCTCTCTATGTATTTCGGAGCTGATCATGACCACGAACATTTAAATTCACTATTCCATATTTTTTCAAGCAAAACCAATTCTAGAATTACCTGATATGTCCATGTCTTCAATGACAAAGGAGGAACCTGCTTCCTATATACTCTATACTCTACTCTTGAAATCAATGACAACAACATTACAAAACAAAGCACCCCATTGTTCAGCATACATCAGTTAAACCTTTGTAACTAGTAAGCATTTCTTGGAAGGCTTTGCATTTAACATCATGTGAAAGGTACAGCAACAACGGTAAAGAGACAACGCCTGATAACGTTTACCCAAAAACAAAAGTCATAAATCCAGACATTGCTCCAGTAAGCTTCTACAGGTCTCACTCTGCTCTTCAGTCTCTACATCATTCTAGAAGTAGGCTACTAGTAAAAATCTCCACTGAATTCTACTATACTTTTTGGTTAATCCATACGAGTTGAATCGATTGCCTTGAGGGCATCTGTTTTACCCTGTCCCTCTCCTCTTGTTCACTTTCAGATGGTAAGCCCAGTGGTTTTGTTTGCTCAGAGTACACTGCATATGATAAGCCTCCAGTGCACTTAGATTCATACACGCTGACATATTCATTTCCTGTACAGAGACCATTTATATCAAGAAGAAACCCAGTAACTTCCACATCTAGCAGTCATAGCCTGATGATTGCTGCGTCAGTTGTACTGATTGTATTTGAAATAAATCATTATGAACTAACAGTACACCATATTACCTGTGTTTAAAAAGATTTTGGACACAATTGACAGTAACGCGTGTTAGAAACTGTAACCCCAGTTTCGCAGGACAGGGCTCATGAAGATGCTTTGAGCTACATATGATTCTTCAAACAAACGAGACAAAAACAGATTATGTCTTTTCCAGGACATTTTCAACTCTTTTTATAAAACCGGACCACAATCCTTCCTCATATAGCCTATCAATAATACAAGAATAATACAGATTTACAGTCAGGAATGTTTTCTCTCTGAGCACAACTGATGCGCTACAGACACGACAGAGCCCTGTAGATGAACCCAGACAACAGAAACACTACATAACTTTCTTTATATTACAATATTATACGAAAGACCAAGAACATCACTGTTGGCTCAGTTTCCTTCGAGAGTCGGTAACTGAACTCTGTAGGTATTAAATCCGCTGAAGTGAGAAACTTCACTCACCTGGCTGCTAAATGTTATTTGCTGCCGAAACCCACAGCGGTAAGATATCTTTTTATTTAGGTCCTCAGTTCCGTGTTTGGTTGTATAAAATCTTGACTAACTGTTTCTCTCCCAGAGACTCGAGCTCAAGCGACTCGATCACAAACGGTAAGTAGCGCGCGGATCAGTTCTGCTCTGCGCGCGCCTCCCCGTGTGCAGCAACAACACTGAAGGGATGCGCCGTTTCTGTCAGAACTGTTCAGACGCCACAGAAACAGTGCATCCCTTCAGTTCATTCTGTAACAAAGTTATATTTTAAAAACAGATGTGTCCACACAATGGAAATATCCATTTTCTTTTAAATAAAAGGGAACTATGAACAATTCCGTTTTTTTTGCGTTAAAAGCATGGGAAGGCGTCTGCAAGATCAAAAAAAATAAATAATAATAATAATGTAAACTGTAGATATACCACAGCTACACTGCCGATTTTAAAGTGCATTTTATTATTTTTAGAATACAGATCGCCCTTATGATTGAGTCCAAAGTTGAGCTTTATCCCCTTTCAATTCTCACAAAAATATACAAAACATATTGATGTTTTAGTAGCCTAGCCTTTAAGAGCTAAAATACGAGTGACACAGCCTCAAAACCTTTTTTTTTTTAAATAAAGACCAACCATTAAATATTATATATAAAAAAAATAATACAAATATATAATTGTTTATGCATATTCAATATTTGCTCAGTCTTGGGACTACCAGTTTTAACAGACGTGACTATTGAGAACAAAATTGTAAATTGTAACATTGTAAAAAGCTGCAGTTCTGTGCTTGGTGCATATCAGTGAAGCAGCTGCAGTAGCCTACACTTCACAGACAGCCACTACAAACAATATACAAAAACTATAATTAAACAGCAACTCTGCCTTCTCTCTCTCTCTCTCTCTCTCTCTCTCGGGGGCGGGGGTGTCCATTTAGGTGACCGGTTTTGGAAAGTGTGTATTCACACACACATACATACATACAAATAAATCACAGACCATATAAATAGCAAAGTATTATATTGGCATGTCAAAGACAATAGAGATGAGGATCAGGTAAATGTCACAATCAGCTCAGTTCTTCTGCCTGATGCATCTCTCACGGTCAAAGAGTACAGTTGCAGGTTTAAGATTATTAACTCTTTCAGTGTCAAGTTAAACCAGGAACACTTGCAAAATGATCAGATGTTCTGTAGTGTGTAGAATGCAGCTGCAACCAACAAAATATTTGTCAAAAATCCTCCAATCGTCCTAAATCCAAAAATACAAAGTAACAGTATTACGCCAGTATTATTATTATTATTGGAACTTTTTTCACAAAGCATCCCTTGGTCTTGGAGTAAATAATATCCGGTTTAATAATGGTGTTCATTAAGTTTCGTTCTGCTGTACCAGCTGACTATAGAACATCATTCATTTGCTCGGCTCAGTCACTGGCGTTAAGTTAAATGCACTATACCAAGACATTAAACCATATAGAAAAAAAAAAAAATGTCCAAACAACATTTAGTACACTTAACATTAGGAAAGTACAAAATGTATAGCAACTTTTCAAAACAAAGAAAAGGCATTTAACAGAGACTTTGTAGAATAGGAAATGTACCAGCTTGATGTTGGATAGTTGTGCTGTAACTTTTATTGCATGGATGATCATGGATACATGTGAAGTAAACCTGTCTGGAGCACTGGCTATGGCACTAATGATCCTCCAATTGTTCTATTGCTGCATTTCTCTCAGCTCTATTTCAGTGGCATCGATTCGGTTTTAGACATACTACTGGCTTTGATACTCCATACACTCAACACAGGTGGAGTAACTAATATTACCTCATCAAAAGCCATCATATCTTACATTTACAGAGATCTGTGAAAACTATTAAGCAAATCTTAAAACAAAGTCACTGGGGAAATACAGTGTATGAAATAACCTTATGTTACACCACCACCTACTGTTTATCTGAAGAAATGCATTAATATTAATTTGGAGAGAACGGGCATTCTTACAAATACATCAAGATCCAGTGGAATGGAGGAGAAAATTAATTAAACAAAAAATAAAAATCACACAAAATAATTCACCTCATCTCCTTTTAAGTAGACCAGCCACAAATTAAAATGTTTAAACCATTTTTTTTCTTATATCTGTTAAAATGTACTTTCAGAAATAAACTTGGTCACTCAACTGTTATCGGAAAAAGGGTATTTGACATTCAGAAAAAAAATAAAATAAAAAAAATAATATATATATATATAACACACTACATGAAAAGCAACAATGTTTTGCCACTCAGCCATAAGACAGAACACAGAACATGTCTGGCCTCTGCGGTCAGCATATAGAAATCAACTGTCTTTGATAAAAATAAATACATTAACAAATACAATTTATTTTGTAATGGGCTGATCATTCTGAGAAGCAGACTGAAAACCACAGCTGTAGTGTTCTTCAAATTTCCAGATCTACACACTTTACGCCTCTTGCTGACAGACTGTTCACACATACACTCAAAACACACACACACACACACATTCATACAGTGTGCAGAGTTGTGTGTTTTCGGATGTGCAGTCAACTACTAACACCCCTCTCACACAGCCCAACCACATCATTACAAGAACAGCAGAAGAGGCTGATGATAAGTGTTGGCAATTGAACCTAAACCCGTACATAGCCATGAAGAGCTCTTTTCTGGTTAATGTGTGTATGTCTGCAGCATGGCAAAAAATAAACAATACTATAAAACTATTATGAAACCATTTCCATGTTGGATAATATTTTTGGGATATTTGGTGTTTTTTTTTGTGTCTTTTTTTTTTCTTGTACAAATAGTTGTATAATCTGCATTCATGACAAAAAAGAACCACTCTTCAAAAAAAAGAAAAAAAAAAAGAAAGAAAAGAAAAAACATGCATAATTTCTCTTGTACTAATTACATTTTACAATTTTTTTTAAACATTTAAAAATCTTTACACTTTCAATATAACCCTTTTTTTTTTGTAATTCGAGTCCTTTTTATTTTCCTTCAGCTGTCCTCAGTGAGGCAAAAGTCCAGGGTTTCAGGTATTGCTCGAGTTGAATTCTCTCTCCTACATTCTCTGGTCCTCCACATCTCCAGGAGAGCAGTGCAGCTCCCAAATTGTACAGAAGCCAATACAGATCAGGCCTAGCCTCTCCCACATGATTTAAATCCCATGGCCTACGCCCCACTTTAATAAATCTTTTTTTTTTTCCTCTTTTCCTTTTCCAGCTACAAAGTCACACGCATCCCTTTAACAGTGGGACAGGAGAGATTAATGATACCAGCAGCACCCTTCTGTGGTCAGACACATTAAGAGCAGGTGTGAGTCTGCAAGAACAGCTCCCCCTATCTGCACAAGTCCTCACGCGCTACCTCACGCTGAGGTTTCCTCTTCTTCATGCTAGGTTTTTGGGACTTGCTGTTTTGCTGGATCTTGTTGGGGTTGTTGTGTGGCCCTTGAGCACTTTTGTTAGCAAGCTGTCGGCTCTGAATTAAAAAACATAGATGATTTGTATAAAACTCTAACAACGTTAAACAACCAAATTAAATGAATAAAACTAAATAGTAAAAAATGTACTTAAAATGCTTAAAATGTATTAGCAGACAGTAACAATAAACAACATTAATACATTCTGTATTAGCACAGATTAATTCATGATACCCTAAATTTGTTGACTAATACCAAGTCAATTTGTTAACTAATGCTAACAAACTGAATGTTATAGTAAAGTGTTATGTATAACAGAGATATTTGAACCAATTTGTCTGTCTCCATCATAAATGGAATCATAGTGACTTCCATCAGGTTCTTACCTTGTTGCCCTTATTAGTGGGGGTGGGCACTGTTGTTGAATGGTTTTGTGATCTGTGATTGGACAGATTCCTTTCTGTATTCTCATTGTAAGTGTTAGAGGCCCGACCCAAAGCTTTTGAAGTCTTACAGGGCGTTCCATCAGAGTCCTGTGGAAAGCCAGTCAAAAATAAAAATACAAAAATATATATTTTTTAATTTTTGAAATGAAAATAATATTTTACCAAATGTATATAAAATGTATTCAGTTTATGCTAAAACAACCTCTAATGCTATTTTTAGTGTAAGAAAATGTTCATGGTAAAAACCAATTTATATATATAAACTTACCGCTTCACTTGAGCTAGAGGCTGCTGAAGATGGCGATGATAATGATGGCGATGAAGGGGAAGAGGGGGAAGGAGAGGAAGAGTCTGATGACACTTTGCTCCGGGGAACAGCAGGAAGCACTGCACTATCTTCTGGGAAGTTATTATTACACTCATCAAGCTCCTCAGACTCAACTCTCCGCGTGACATCATTTACTATGGAGAAATAAAACAAGGGATTTTCAGCTATCTAAAGTTGAAGACATATCAAAATTAGCTCAGGGATAATGTCTTACCATTACAACTGAGGACCGGCTCATTGTTGCTCCGCTGGCCCCACTGCACACTGATCCAGTCACGGTACTCTGCTACTTCCTGTGTGACACGGATTATTCGACCGAGAATACTGTGGGGAAAAGATAAGACCTATCATGAATCCCATCCTGAGTAGGTCTAGAGTTCAATCAGTATTTACTGATTTTTTTCACTTTTGACTTCTCTCAGCTGACTTGTCTGTCAGTTTGCAGGGTTTTTATTTTTTACTTAAGAAATTACAATTCAGAAAATTGAAAACACACGTGTCTATTACAGTTCTCTTTGTCTCACCTCTCTGACTTGTTGTTGGGGTAGTGCTTGGCAATTGGGGACACAGCGTGATTTAAGACAACGTAAGCATAATCAAAAGCCTCTTTCACCTGCATCGCCCCATATGAACTTCGCCCCACATCATTTCCTAGGACAAAAACAAAACATCTTCCATACCATCTTTGGTGACATGTTTGGGTCAGTTGAGCGGTTTAAAAAGTGTCAGTGTGTGCATTAGGGTTTGTGTTTGTACCTGGCTGCAAAGGATCCTCAATGTAAAGCATAGAGGGTCTGTACCCATCCAGCATGCCTTTCTGCACTTCATCCTTGGCCAAGTATGAGCCACCATCTTTGATCCTGATCCCCGTCTTCAGGTAGTTAAAATGCCGTCCGTATAGCTCGAAAAACTCAATCAACAGTACACCCAGGTTTGGGTTTGAACTACACGCGTCTTCTCTATAGTGCAGCTGGGAAATAAAACCGCAATTATAATTGTAATTAAACTGTTGTATTAATAAAAATCCTTTGAGCAATTATCATTAAATGGGTGATTTTCACTCTTGAGGCAGATCTAGTCAAATCGAGGCTTACATTACAGTGTCACATCACCAACAGAAATCATTCAAATATGCTGATTTGGTGCTCAAAAACCATTTATTATTGTCAATGTTGTGCAGCTGTGCAGATTAATAATTTAATATGAACTATAATCCTACTCTATGATGAGTAGAAATTAAAGCTTGTGAAATAGAAATCTTTTGTAACAATGTAAAACTCTTTACTGTCACCAGTTTTCAGTAGGATTTATCTTTGGGTACTGTGAGACAGTGTGTGGATTCGATGGAATGTGTAGAAAGAAGTGTGTTACCTGTAAGAAGCTGACAACCATGAGGAACAGACTGTATGATCCGATTCCTCCCGTAAAAACCTCATTCAGGTCTCTCTGCAGTAAAAACTGCTTCAAAACCAGCACCAGGTACGGTAATACAGGAAATTGCTGAAACACACAAGTCAGAAAATAAATCTGCAACAAGACTTAAAACCTACATTCCTGGAAAACATTCTCACACAAACTCATTTTTTATGCTGATTTGCACAGAATTAGGTGCTTTTCATGTTGAAAATCAAGTTCAAATGAGTTTCTAAAACCTAAACAGCTTCATCTGACATCAGCATATCTATTTCCCTCTTAATTTATCGCTGGAGTTAAAAAGAGGACTTGAAAGAACCTCCACACTTACCTGTTTGAAGTCCCTGATAAGTTTCGCGGCTTTAACACCATTCTGTACGTTAAAGCTGATGTCCACTTTTACCTCTGTGTGCAAGTCTGTCAGTTTAATGATGGGAACCTACAAACACACAGCGTGTTAATGCACAAGCAGGGATGTCTGGCAGACAACAAAAACAGCCAACGCATGTTTATGACACAGCACTACTCGTACCGTTGCTTTGTCCAGGACTTTGACAGAGTTCTCATCTGCAATTTTTCTCTTGCGCAGCGCCTCTTCCAGAGTCCAGAGAGGTAAAGTCTCCCAGTGACCAAATACCACCAAGTCTATATCACTGAAATAAAGAGGGAGAAGAGAAAGTGGTAAATGTAAGCAAACAACACAGTTGGTGGTTGCCATTGACTTCCATAGTAGTAAAATAAATACTATGGAAGTCAATGGCAACCACCAACTGTTTGATTACCAGCAATCTTCAAAATAACTTCTTTTATGTTCCACATAAGAGAGAAACTCATACAGGTTTGGAATGTCTTGGGGGTGAATAAATGATGACAATTTTCATTTTTGGGTGAACTAACCCTTTAATAAATGAGCAATACACTGAATGATGTGTATTATGTTTTGGAACAAGTTTGATGACTTTGAATAAACCAAAAAATTATGAAAGAGTATGGGACACATTAATTTATGGACGTTACTTAATATATGGAGTATTAAACTAAACTGTTTCAACAACTGGCATAGTTGTGTACTGGCACAGACAGATGTATTCCACTAAGCCACACTTCAGTAATCCAGGTGGTGTATACACACAGTACGACTGGTGTGAGTGACGTGAGACTGGAGTAAAAAAAAAAAATAATAAATAAATAAATAGCACACACTCGGGATCACAGGATACGCTAAAGAGCTAAAATTACAAATCTTAATCCCCTCTTTGCAAGCACACAAAAAGTACACATACACACACAAACACGTCTACATGTCATAATACTTTCATTACACAATTACAAAAAGACCATTGTAGAACATATGAATTTTGTGCTGAATGGAGAAAATGCAGCAAGAAAAATCAAAATCAAAAACATATTACCTTGTAGGTAAATACAAGCCTGTGCTAAAGCTGCCAAACACTTCAACCTGAAACAGAAAACAGAAAAACATTAAATCTGCCCTTATAAGAATCTACCCATGAAACCATTAGTCCAAACTCCCATCCTGTGTTCATATTTAAAACAGGAAAGATCTGCAACATGCAAATCAGACACAGGTATTCCCACGAGCCACTCTGATGTTTGAGTACATGAGTGTAATTACTTGCAAAAACACACTTGGACTGAAACTGGTGAGAAAGATGTGACCTCATAAGGCACATGAACATTTCTGGAAACAGAGCTGTAAATTAAAGTATATTACTCTGTCAGTTAACACGCAAAATAATACAACACCCCAACATCACATAATATCACATCTAACATAACATATGGTGATTCTTACATGCTATGCAAGCTTATGGGGCAATGTACTCCATAATTTAAAAAGTGCAAAATAAATTTAAATAAAAAATAAATATACATCTGAGCTAAGCATATATAAATAATTAAATAAATAAGTAGTATACAGGAAGTATTCATTCTAAATGTCCTAAATAGTAGAGTAAAGCCTCTCTTTGCACAGTTACATACTCAGACTGGTATTGGGGGAGGTGTGCCCCGAAGCGTAAAATCCATATAAGGGAAAACAACTAACGATTCCTAACACGTGTCTACATCGGATGTGAGCAGCGCGACAAAATACTATAAAACCACTGATCTATAATAAAGATTCATTACATATAGATCAGTCGACAGAACTCTGTATAATCCATGATGCTGTCTACACTGGATGTGACGTGGCACACCACTAATCCCTGACAGTAAACCGCTGCCGCGTTCTATTTATGATGAGCTGACACATATTTCTAATGATTTTCAAAGGTCTCTTTGTGGCATCCAGTGTAGACAGTCTTCAGCGACACGACAACTGTCCCGTCTGGTGTATACACTAGGGCTGGACGAGAATATTCGATTATTCAAACATCGGTGGGTTGCCATTAAATTTTCAATTTTGAGATTCAAATATTCCTTTCTATTTATTCATTTTTTTCATACACCTGGTATCTCCCATGAAACAGTTCTCATTTGTCCTTGAATATGAATTGCCCATGAGTGAACGTCATGATTCAGCTCATCTGGAAGAGAAGACAAAAATGCCAAAGACCTCAGCTGTGTGGGAGCACTTTAATTTGAGTGAGGACAAGACAAAGGCAGTGTGCCAAATATGCGATTTGAAACGGCCTACCACAACACCACATCAAGTTTGAAAAGTTGTGACCAAGTGAGAGTTCTGTAAGCAGTTTGCCTAGCAACAGCCAAATTCTGTCTACACTGGAAGCGACACCGTTGAAAAGCATTTGAAATTTGTGTTAGTATATCATAAATATCTACTAACTACATACTACTACAACAAGCTTCTAAGCTCAAAAAATGGTATTCAGACCAGCACTAGTAGACAATGTGTAAGGAGAGATTACTGAGGATGATGGCAAATGATTTGGTGATCCTCAGTACCACTGACAAACATATAATCTTGTAAATGTGTGGTAAGTACTGCCGCTCCATAGTAAAAACAGAGTATGCTTGATTGCGAATCTCAAAAGTGATAGAAAAAATAAAAAGCAAATGTGCATTCAAAAAAGGCCCAACATCGTGATGTCTATCAACCCAACCCTAGATTAACAATTACAAAATAGCTGGACTGAGCAATGCAAACTGAATAAATAAATAAATAAATATTAATTAAGTTAATTTTTAAATCAATAAACATATCCTTTTAGATGTAAAGGTGAACTGAGAAGAGTGTTTATTTAATTTCTAATGGGTTCCAGTGACCACTTAGAAATGGGGTTCCTCAGGGCTCTGTATTTAGACCAATGCATGTCTGCATTTATTCATCTTTGGCAGGTACCTTATTGATTGTTCCCGATCATCCAAATATTCAAGAATACATAATGACATAAACCTCAAGAAAACAATCAATTTAATTGAAATGGTGTGTGTGAGTATCTAACCTTGGCATTGGGCCACAAGTCCTTGATGACTCCTTGGATCCTGGCCACCACCTCTAGCCTCATCTGCTCCTCCTCTGGACGAGGAGAAATATACTCATAAAAGTCCTTTATCTCCTCATGCAGGCTGGATAGAGAAACAGAGAAAAATTAAGTAATACATAATCAAAGAGTGGCCACATTATTGGTAATAAAGCTCCTTAATATTTAACACAAATACTACAAAGTGATATGGTGGCACAGTGCCACCGATCCTTAAAGGTCCCCTGAAATGCTTTGAAACACGCAGTGTTATTCTGTGTGTTAATATCATTTTAACTGAAATGGAAAGACAGGACGGCACATATCATGCAGCCCCTCCCCTTTTTTTAATAGCCAATAGTGTTCATTTTTACTTCAGATTGGCTTGAAAGTTCAGAGCCGTTGAGCTCCGTAAAGCCGCATTTGGCAGGGTGTGTCAGCCATAATCACATCCATAGTGTAAAATATAGCATTCTTTGTAGAATTCAAATAGGTCCGATACGTTTTGTTGTCTGCGCCGACACGCGCATGTAATCTGCTATGTGCTATCGTGTCTCTTGACTGGAGCTTAGTGTGTGCGTTGCAGTGGTTAGCGTGGCACAGTGCGAAACCTGACTTCTTTTTCCTCAATGGAAAGCATATTTACACAGTCTGAATCGTTCCCTGTCCCCTATATAGCGCATTACGTGCCATTCACCACACAGAAAATATTAATCATGTAAACAAGTGATCGATTACATCTATTTATAGTGAAGGGAGCGGGCACTTTGGATTCTAGAGAGCATTTGATTGGACAAAAGATTTGATGAGAAGATGAAGTGTGATGTGATGTCATGAAAATCCATGATCCATTTTAGTGGAAGTGAGGGACTAAGTTTTGAATGCTTATATCTCCCAAATCCCCGGGAACACATGATTGGTAAAAATTGATAGCCTGAATGCACTTTAAGTCGCTTTGGATAAAAGCGTCTGCTAAATGCATACATTTAATTTTTTTTATTTAAATATGAATTTTTGCATTGTTTTGGAACACATCAGCTTATTCATAATCTTAAGGCATATGGTGTTACATATTAAAGGCATAACATTAATACTAAAAGCTAAAGTCATCGGGACTTTAAGGGAGAACCACTTTTTATTAATTCAATACTCCCCTTAGAAATAAAAATATAAATTTCTTTTAAAAAATCTAAACCAAACTATTGAATGACATTGCTGTCATGTAAGTAGTGTTGCTTTTGTCAATGAAAATTAAGATAAAATATCGTTGTCAACAAACCTTTATTACGTGAAGAAAACGAGATGAGATGTGATGACGACTATAATTTAATGTATAATGCAATTCTGTTGATGAATAAAAACAAGACTAAATGTGGTTTACAAAATAAAAACTATGCTAAAACGTCTCTTCATTTTTGTTGACCAAAAAAATACCAAACTACATGTTATAACATTATTTTGTCAAGTTATTATTATTTTGTAGTATTTCTGTTTCCTGTGTCTCACTTCAGGGTTGGCATCAGGTCGCACTGCGCAGATGATAACAAACAAAGCGGGATTTATACTTTGGCCTGGCTCCGCTTCGTGAGCTTCAGCTCACTGCGAGCACACCTTCCCAAACGGATAGGGCTTTTATACTTATCGCGTTCACTGTTGTACTATTCTTTGAAACGATAGGGTAGCGACAAGGAGCAATTGTACTCTAAAACTGCATGGAATCACTGGTGAGAAGTTGTCATTTGCCAGTATGGCCAGTACAAGTCTTGTGATGAATGAGTTGATGAATTAATAATGTACAAGCTTAAAACAATCTTAAACTATTGGCTGTATTTCGCATCAAACACAGGACAACTTTAAGCAAATAGTATATAATTAATATCTAAATTAATTATAAATCTGTTTTATACAGTAAAAATAAATAGTACTTAAAATAAGAAGCCTTGGACAAATATGCCAAAAACATTTTCCAAAAAACATTTTCCATCAAAAAGCACCTGATGGAGTTTGAACTTCACATTAAACTGCTTCTGTTTCAAAAAAACGGCAGGACAGATGTGCATGTTCGGATTCTGTACGGAAAGTTCCAAAAAATGACATGTACTCCACCATGCAAAATTAGTTTGCACGCACTCAAAGCAAACTTCCGGCAACACCGCAATGACGTCATATTTTCCACGCTCACCCAAGTGAACTTGTGGATGCAAGAGGCCCAATAGCCGGCCAGCCGGGGTTCGCCTTTGGGACAAAAATGAGTCCGCGGTTGTCTACTCAGCAGTGGTTCTCAACCACGTTCCTGGAGGCCCCACAACATGACAGGTTTTCCATGTCTCCTTAATGAAACACACCTGATTCAGATCATCAGCTCATCAGCTCAT